>NW_028227354.1:134250-236250 GCF_978045245.1 Mus caroli
TTTCAGTGAACAACTCACTCATATACAATGTACTACACTGTGCATTTCGTCTAATGCGGGTTTTTCGGTAAATTCTAAGTTTTTCAGTGCAACTCACTCATATACAATGTACTACACTGTGCATTTCGTCTAATGCGGGTTTTCAGTAATTCTAAGTTTTTCAGTGGCAACTCACTCATATACAATGTACTACACTGTGCATTTCGTCTAATGCGTGTTTTTCAGTAAATTCTAAGTTTTTCAGTGCAACTCATCATATACAATGAACTACACTGTGCATTTCGTCTAATGCAGGTTTTTCAGTAAATTCTAAGTTTTTCAGTGCAAACTCACTCATATACAATGTACTACACTGTGCATTTCGTCTAATGCGGTTTTTCAGTAAAATTCTAAGTTTTTCAGTGCAACTCACTCATATACAATGTACTACACTGTGCATTTCGTCTAATGCGGGTTTTCAGTAAAATCTAAGTTTTTCAGTGCAACTCACTCATATACCAATGTACTACACTGTGCATTTCGTCTAATGCGGGTTTTTCAGTAAATTCTAAGTTTTCAGTGCAACTCACTCATATACAATGTACTACACTGTGCATTTCATCTAATGCGGGTTTTTCGGTAAATTCTAAGTTTTTCAGTGCAACTCACTCATGTACAATGTACTACACTGTGCATTTCGTCTAATGCGGGTTTTTCGGTAAATTCTAAGTTTTTCAGTGCAACTCACTCATATACAATGTACTACACTGTGCATTTCGTCTAATGCGGGTTTTTCAGTAAATTCTAAGTTTTTCAGTGCAACTCACTCATATACAATGTATTAAACTGTGCATTTCGTCTAATGCGGGTTTTTCAGTAAATTCTAAGTTTTTCAGTGCAACTCACTCATATACAATGTACTACACTGTGCATTTCGTCTAATGCGGGTTTTTCAGTAAATTCTAAGTTTTTCAGTGCAACTCATTCATATACAATGTACTACACTGTGCATTTCGTCTAATGCGGGTTTTTCAGTAAATTCTAAGTTTTTCAGTGCAACTCTCTCATATACAATGTACTACACTGTGGCATTTCGTCTAATGCGGGTTTTTCAGTAAATTCTAAGTTTTTCAGTGCAACTCACTCATATACAATGTACTACACTGTGCATTTCGTCTAATGCGGGTTTTTCAGTAAATTCTAAGTTTTTTCAGTGCAACTCACTCATATACAATGTACTACACTGTGCATTTCGTCTAATGCGGGTTTTCAGTAAATTCTAAGTTTTTCAGTGCAACTCACTCATATACAATGTACTACACTGTGCATTTCGTCTAATGCGGGTTTTTCAGTAAATTCTAAGTTTTTCAGTGCAACTCACTCATATACAATGTACTACACTGTGCATTTCATCTAATGCGGGTTTTTCGGTAAATTCTAAGTTTTCAGTGCAACTCACTCATGTACAATGTACTACACTGTGCATTTCGTCTAATGCGGGTTTTTCGGTAAATTCTAAGTTTTTCAGTGCAACTCACTCATATACAATGTACTACACTGTGCATTTCGTCTAATGCGGGTTTTTCAGTAAATTCTAAGTTTTTCAGTGCAACTCACTCATATACAATGTATTAAACTGTGCATTTCGTCTAATGCGGGTTTTTCAGTAAATTCTAAGTTTTTCAGTGCAACTCACTCATATACAATGTACTACACTGTGCATTTCGTCTAATGCGGGTTTTTCAGTAAATTCTAAGTTTTTCAGTGCAACTCACTCATATACAATGTACTACACTGTGCATTTCGTCTAATGCGGGTTTTTTCAGTAAATTCTAAGTTTTTCAGTGCAACTCTCTCATATACAATGTACTACACTGTGCATTTCGTCTAATGCGGGTTTTTTCAGTAAATTCTAAATTTTTCAGTGCAACTCACTCATATACTATGTACTACACTGTGCATTTCGTCTAATGCGGGTTTTTCAGTAAATTCTAAGTTTTTCAGTGCAACTCACTCATATACTATGTACTACACTGTGCATTTCGTCTAATGCGGGTTTTTCAGTAAATTCTAAGTTTTTCAGTGCAACTCACTCATATACTATGTACTACACTGTGCATTTGGTCTAATGCGGGTTTTTCGGTAAATTCTAAGTTTTTCAGTGCAACTCACTCATATACAATGTACTACACTGTGCATTTCGTCTACTGCGGGTTTTTTCGGTAAATTCTAAGTTTTTCAGTGCAACTCACTCATATACAATGTACTACACTGTGCATTTCATCTAATGCGGGTTTTTCAGTAAATTCTAAGTTTTCAGTGCAACTCACTCATATACAATGTACTACACTGTGCATTTCGTCTAATGCGGGTTTTTCGGTAAATTCTAAGTTTTTCAGTGCAACTCACTCATATACAATGTACTACACTGTGCATTTCGTCTAATGCGGGTTTTTCGGTAAATTCTAAGTTTTTCAGTGCAACTCACTCATATACAATGTACTACACTGTGCATTTCGTCTAATGCGGGTTTTTCGGTAAATTCTAAGTTTTTCAGTGCAACTCACTCATATACAATGTACTACACTGTGCATTTCGTCTAATGCGGGTTTTTCAGTAAATTCTAAGTTTTTCAGTGCAACTCACTCATATACAATGTACTACACTGTGCATTTCGTCTAATGCGGGTTTTCAGTAAATTCTAAGTTTTTCAGTGCAACTCACTCATATACAATGTACTACACTGTGCATTTCGTCTAATGCGGGTTTTTCAGTAAATTCTAAGTTTTTCAGTGCAACTCACTCATATACAATGTACTACACTGTGCATTTCGTCTAATGCGGGTTTTTCAGTAAATTCTAAGTTTTTCAGTGCAACTCACTCATATACAATGTACTACACAGTGTGCATTTCGTCTAATGCGGGTTTTTCAGTAAATTCTAAGTTTTTCAGTCAACTCACTCATATAGAATGTACTACACTGTGCATTTCGTCTAATGCGGGTTTTTCAGTAAATTCTAAGTTTTTCAGTGCAACTCACTCATATACAATGTACTACACTGTGCATTTCGTCTAATGCGGGTTTTTCAGTAAATTCTAAGTTTTTCAGTGCAACTCACTCATATACAATGTACTACACTGTGCATTTCGTCTAATGCGGGTTTTTCAGTAAATTCTAAGTTTTTCAGTGCAACTCACTCATATACAATGTACTACACTGTGCATTTCGTCTAATGCGGGTTTTCAGTAAATTCTAAGTTTTTCAGTGCAACTCACTCATATACAATGTACTACACTGTGCATTTCGTCTAATGCGGGTTTTTCAGTAAATTCTAAGTTTTTCAGTGCAACTCACTCATATACAATGTACTACACTGTGCATTTCGTCTAATGCGGGTTTTTCAGTAAATTCTAAGTTTTTCAGTGCAACTCACTCATATACAATGTACTACACTGTGCATTTCGTCTAATGCGGGTTTTTCGGTAAATTCTAAGTTTTTCAGTGCAACTCACTCATATACAATGTACTACACTGTGCATTTCATCTAATGCGGGTTTTTCAGTAAATTCTAAGTTTTTCAGTGCAAGTCACTCATATACAATGTACTACACTGTGCATTTCGTCTAATGCGGGTTTTTCGGTAAATTCTAAGTTTTTCAGTGCAACTCACTCATATACAATGTACTACACTGTGCATTTCGTCTAATGCGGGTTTTCAGTAAATTCTAAGTTTTTCAGTGCAACTCACTCATATACAATGTACTACACTGTGCATTTCGTCTAATGCGGGTTTTCAGTAAATTCTAAGTTTTTCAGTGCAACTCACTCATATACAATGTACTACACTGTGCATTTCGTCTAATGCGGGTTTTTCAGTAAATTCTAAGTTTTTCAGTGCAACTCACTCATATACAATGTACTACACTGTGCATTTCGTCTAATGCGGGTTTTTCAGTAAATTCTAAGTTTTTCAGTGCAACTCACTCATATACAATGTACTACACTGTGCATTTCGTCTAATGCGGGTTTTTCAGTAAATTCTAAGTTTTTTCAGTGCAACTCACTCATATACAATGTACTACACTGTGCATTTCGTCTAATGCGGGTTTTCAGTAAATTCTAAGTTTTTCAGTGCAACTCACTCATATACAATGTACTACACTGTGCATTTCGTCTAATGCGGGTTTTTCAGTAAATTCTAAGTTTTTCAGTGCAACTCACTCATATACAATGTACTACACTGTGCATTTCGTCTAATGCGGGTTTTTCGGTAAATTCTAAGTTTTTCAGTGCAACTCACTCATATACAATGTACTACACTGTGCATTTCGTCTAATGCGGGTTTTTTCGGTAAATTCTAAGTTTTTCAGTGCAACTCACTCATATACAATGTACTACACTGTGCATTTCATCTAATGCGGGTTTTTCGGTAAATTCTAAGTTTTTCAGTGCAACTCACTCATATACAATGTACTACACTGTGCATTTCGTCTAATGCGGGTTTTTCGGTAAATTCTAAGTTTTTCAGTGCAACTCACTCATATACAATGTACTACACTGTGCATTTCGTCTAATGCGGGTTTTTCAGTAAATTCTAAGTTTTTCAGTGCAACTCACTCATATACAATGTACTACACTGTGCATTTCGTCTAATGCGGGTTTTCAGTAAATTCTAAGTTTTTCAGTGCAACTCACTCATATACAATGTACTACACTGTGCATTTCGTCTAATGCGTGTTTTTCAGTAAATTCTAAGTTTTTCAGTGCAACTCACTCATATACAATGAACTACACTGTGCATTTCGTCTAATGCGGGTTTTTCAGTAAATTCTAAGTTTTTCAGTGCAACTCACTCATATACAATGTACTACACTGTGCATTTCGTCTAATGCGGGTTTTTCAGTAAATTCTAAGTTTTTCAGTGCAACTCACTCATATACAATGTACTACACTGTGCATTTCGTCTAATGCGGGTTTTTCAGTAAATTCTAAGTTTTTCAGTGCAACTCACTCATATACTATGTACTACACTGTGCATTTCGTCTAATGCGGGTTTTTCAGTAAATTCTAAGTTTTTCAGTGCAACTCACTCATATACAATGTACTACACTGTGCATTTCGTCTAATGCGGGTTTTTCGGTAAATTCTAAGTTTTTCAGTGCAACTCACTCATATACAATGTACTACACTGTGCATTACATCTAATGCGGGTTTTTCAGTAAATTCTAAGTTTTTCAGTGCAAGTCACTCATATACAATGTACTACACTGTGCATTTCGTCTAATGCGGGTTTTTCGGTAAATTCTAAGTTTTTCAGTGCAACTCACTCATATACAATGTACTACACTGTGCATTTCGTCTAATGCGGGTTTTTCAGTAAATTCTAAGTTTTTCAGTGCAACTCACTCATATACAATGTACTACACTGTGCATTTCGTCTAATGCGGGTTTTCAGTAAATTCTAAGTTTTTCAGTGCAACTCACTCATATAGAATGTACTACACTGTGCATTTCGTCTAATGCGGGTTTTTCAGTAAATTCTAAGTTTTTCAGTGCAACTCACTCATATACAATGTACTACACTGTGCATTTCGTCTAATGCGGGTTTTTCAGTAAATTCTAAGTTTTTCAGTGCAACTCACTCATATACAATGTACTACACTGTGCATTTCGTCTAATGCGGGTTTTTCAGTAAATTCTAAGTTTTTCAGTGCAACTCACTCATATACAATGTACTACACTGTGCATTTCGTCTAATGCGGGTTTTCAGTAAATTCTAAGTTTTTCAGTGCAACTCACTCATATACAATGTACTACACTGTGCATTTCGTCTAATGCGGGTTTTTCAGTAAATTCTAAGTTTTTCAGTGCAACTCACTCATATACAATGTACTACACTGTGCATTTCGTCTAATGCGGGTTTTTCGGTAAATTCTAAGTTTTTCAGTGCAACTCACTCATATACAATGTACTACACTGTGCATTTCGTCTAATGCGGGTTTTTCGGTAAATTCTAAGTTTTTCAGTGCAACTCACTCATATACAATGTACTACACTGTGCATTTCATCTAATGCGGGTTTTTCAGTAAATTCTAAGTTTTTCAGTGCAACTCACTCATATACAATGTACTACACTGTGCATTTCGTCTAATGCGGGTTTTTCGGTAAATTCTAAGTTTTTCAGTGCAACTCACTCATATACAATGTACTACACTGTGCATTTCGTCTAATGCGGGTTTTTCAGTAAATTCTAAGTTTTTCAGTGCAACTCACTCATATACAATGTACTACACTGTGCATTTCGTCTAATGCGGGTTTTCAGTAAATTCTAAGTTTTTCAGTGCAACTCACTCATATACAATGTACTACACTGTGCATTTCGTCTAATGCGGGTTTTTCAGTAAATTCTAAGTTTTTCAGTGCAACTCACTCATATACAATGTACTACACTGTGCATTTCATCTAATGCGGGTTTTTCGGTAAATTCTAAGTTTTCAGTGCAACTCACTCATGTACAATGTACTACACTGTGCATTTCGTCTAATGCGGGTTTTTCGGTAAATTCTAAGTTTTTCAGTGCAACTCACTCATATACAATGTACTACACTGTGCATTTCGTCTAATGCGGGTTTTCAGTAAATTCTAAGTTTTTCAGTGCAACTCACTCATATACAATGTATTAAACTGTGCATTTCGTCTAATGCGGGTTTTTCCAGTAAATTCTAAGTTTTTCAGTGCAACTCACTCATATACAATGTACTACACTGTGCATTTCGTCTAATGCGGGTTTTTCAGTAAATTCTAAGTTTTTCAGTGCAACTCACTCATATACAATGTACTACACTGTGCATTTCGTCTAATGCGGGTTTTTCAGTAAATTCTAAGTTTTTCAGTGCAACTCTCTCATATACAATGTACTACACTGTGCATTTCGTCTAATGCGGGTTTTTCAGTAAATTCTAAATTTTTCAGTGCAACTCACTCATATACTATGTACTACACTGTGCATTTCGTCTAATGCGGGTTTTTCAGTAAATTCTAAGTTTTTCAGTGCAACTCACTCATATACTATGTACTACACTGTGCATTTCGTCTAATGCGGGTTTTTCAGTAAATTCTAAGTTTTTCAGTGCAACTCACTCATATACTATGTACTACACTGTGCATTTCGTCTAATGCGGGTTTTTCGGTAAATTCTAAGTTTTTCAGTGCAACTCACTCATATACAATGTACTACACTGTGCATTTCGTCTACTGCGGGTTTTTCGGTAAATTCTAAGTTTTTCAGTGCAACTCACTCATATACAATGTACTACACTGTGCATTTCATCTAATGCGGGTTTTTCAGTAAATTCTAAGTTTTTCAGTGCAACTCACTCATATACAATGTACTACACTGTGCATTTCGTCTAATGCGGGTTTTTCGGTAAATTCTAAGTTTTTCAGTGCAACTCACTCATATACAATGTACTACACTGTGCATTTCGTCTAATGCGGGTTTTTCGGTAAATTCTAAGTTTTTCAGTGCAACTCACTCATATACAATGTACTACACTGTGCATTTCGTCTAATGCGGGTTTTTCAGGTAAATTCTAAGTTTTTCAGTGCAACTCACTCATATACAATGTACTACACTGTGCATTTCGTCTAATGCGGGTTTTTCAGTAAATTCTAAGTTTTTCAGTGCAACTCACTCATATACAATGTACTACACTGTGCATTTCGTCTAATGCGGGTTTTTCAGTAAATTCTAAGTTTTTCAGTGCAACTCACTCATATACAATGTACTACACTGTGCATTTCGTCTAATGCGGGTTTTTCAGTAAATTCTAAGTTTTTCAGTGCAACTCACTCATATACAATGTACTACACTGTGCATTTCGTCTAATGCGGGTTTTCAGTAAATTCTAAGTTTTTCAGTGCAACTCACTCATATACAATGTACTACACTGTGCATTTCGTCTAATGCGGGTTTTTCAGTAAATTCTAAGTTTTTCAGTGCAACTCACTCATATACAATGTACTACACTGTGCATTTCATCTAATGCGGGTTTTTCGGTAAATTCTAAGTTTTTCAGTGCAACTCACTCATGTTACAATGTACTACACTGTGCATTTCGTCTAATGCGGGTTTTTCGGTAAATTCTAAGTTTTTCAGTGCAACTCACTCATATACAATGTACTACACTGTGCATTTCGTCTAATGCGGGTTTTTCAGTAAATTCTAAGTTTTTCAGTGCAACTCACTCAATATACAATGTATTAAACTGTGCATTTCGTCTAATGCAGGGTTTTTCAGTAAATTCTAAGTTTTTCAGTGCAACTCACTCATATACAATGTACTACACTGTGCATTTCGTCTAATGCGGGTTTTTCAGTAAATTCTAAGTTTTTCAGTGCAACTCACTCATATACAATGTACTACACTGTGCATTTCGTCTAATGCGGGTTTTTCAGTAAATTCTAAGTTTTTCAGTGCAACTCACTCATATACAATGTGCTACACTGTGCATTTCGTCTAATGCGGGTTTTTCAGTAAATTCTAAGTTTTTCAGTGCAACTCACTCATATACAATGTACTACAGTGTGCATTTCGTCTAATGCGGGTTTTTCAGTAAATTCTAAGTTTTTCAGTGCAACTCACTCATATAGAATGTACTACACTGTGCATTTCGTCTAATGCGGGTTTTTCAGTAAATTCTAAGTTTTTCAGTGCAACTCACTCATATACAATGTACTACACTGTGCATTTCGTCTAATGCGGGTTTTTCAGTAAATTCTAAGTTTTTCAGTGCAACTCACTCATATACAATGTACTACACTGTGCATTTCGTCTAATGCGGTTTTTTCAGTAAATTCTAAGTTTTTCAGTGCAACTCACTCATATACAATGTACTACACTGTGCATTTCGTCTAATGCGGTTTTTCAGTAAATTCTAAGTTTTTCAGTGCAACTCACTCATATACAATGTACTACACTGTGCATTTCGTCTAATGCGGGTTTTTCAGTAAATTCTAAGTTTTTCAGTGCAACTCACTCATATACAATGTACTACACTGTGCATTTCGTCTAATGCGGGTTTTTCAGTAAATTCTAAGTTTTTCAGTGCAACTCACTCATATACAATGTACTACACTGTGCATTTCGTCTAATGCGGGTTTTTCGGTAAATTCTAAGTTTTTCAGTGCAACTCACTCATATACAATGTACTACACTGTGCATTTCATCTAATGCGGGTTTTTCAGTAAATTCTAAGTTTTTCAGTGCAACTCACTCATATACAATGTACTACACTGTGCATTTCGTCTAATGCGGGTTTTTCGGTAAATTCTAAGTTTTTCAGTGCAACTCACTCATATACAATGTACTACACTGTGCATTTCGTCTAATGCGGGGTTTTTCAGTAAATTCTAAGTTTTTCAGTGCAACTCACTCATATACAATGTACTACACTGTGCATTTCGTCTAATGCGGGTTTTCAGTAAATTCTAAGTTTTTCAGTGCAACTCACTCATATAGAATGTACTACACTGTGCATTTCGTCTAATGCGGGTTTTTCAGTAAATTCTAAGTTTTTCAGTGCAACTCACTCATATACAATGTACTACACTGTGCATTTCGTCTAATGCAGGTTTTTCAGTAAATTCTAAGTTTTTCAGTGCAACTCACTCATATACAATGTACTACACTGTGCATTTCGTCTAATGCGGGTTTTTCAGTAAATTCTAAGTTTTTCAGTGCAACTCACTCATATACAATGTACTACACTGTGCATTTCGTCTAATGCGGGTTTTCAGTAAATTCTAAGTTTTTCAGTGCAACTCACTCATATACAATGTACTACACTGTGCATTTCGTCTAATGCGGGTTTTTCAGTAAATTCTAAGTTTTTCAGTGCAACTCACTCATATACAATGTACTACACTGTGCATTTCATCTAATGCGGGTTTTTCGGTAAATTCTAAGTTTTTCAGTGCAACTCACTCATGTACAATGTACTACACTGTGCATTTCGTCTAATGCGGGTTTTTCGGTAAATTCTAAGTTTTTCAGTGCAACTCACTCATATACAATGTACTACACTGTGCATTTCGTCTAATGCGGGTTTTTCAGTAAATTCTAAGTTTTTCAGTGCAACTCACTCATATACAATGTATTAAACTGTGCATTTCGTCTAATGCGGGTTTTTCAGTAAATTCTAAGTTTTTCAGTGCAACTCACTCATATACAATGTACTACACTGTGCATTTCGTCTAATGCGGGTTTTTCAGTAAATTCTAAGTTTTTCAGTGCAACTCACTCATATACAATGTACTACACTGTGCATTTCGTCTAATGCGGGTTTTTCAGTAAATTCTAAGTTTTTCAGTGCAACTCTCTCATATACAATGTACTACACTGTGCATTTCGTCTAATGCGGGTTTTTCAGTAAATTCTAAATTTTTCAGTGCAACTCACTCATATACTATGTACTACACTGTGCATTTCGTCTAATGCGGGTTTTTCAGTAAATTCTAAGTTTTTCAGTGCAACTCACTCATATACTATGTACTACACTGTGCATTTCGTCTAATGCGGGTTTTTCAGTAAATTCTAAGTTTTTCAGTGCAACTCACTCATATACTATGTACTACACTGTGCATTTCGTCTAATGCGGGTTTTTCGGTAAATTCTAAGTTTTTCAGTGCAACTCACTCATATACAATGTACTACACTGTGCATTTCGTCTACTGCGGGTTTTTCGGTAAATTCTAAGTTTTTCAGTGCAACTCACTCATATACAATGTACTACACTGTGCATTTCATCTAATGCGGGTTTTTCAGTAAATTCTAAGTTTTTCAGTGCAACTCACTCATATACAATGTACTACACTGTGCATTTCGTCTAATGCGGGTTTTTCGGTAAATTCTAAGTTTTTAAGTGCAACTCACTCATATACAATGTACTACACTGTGCATTTCGTCTAATGCGGGTTTTTCGGTAAATTCTAAGTTTTTCAGTGCAACTCACTCATATACAATGTACTACACTGTGCATTTCGTCTAATGCGGGTTTTTCGGTAAATTCTAAGTTTTTCAGTGCAACTCACTCATATACAATGTACTACACTGTGCATTTCGTCTAATGCGGGTTTTTCAGTAAATTCTAAGTTTTCAGTGCAACTCACTCATATACAATGTACTACACTGTGCATTTCGTCTAATGCGGGTTTTTCAGTAAATTCTAAGTTTTTCAGTGCAACTCACTCATATACAATGTACTACACTGTGCATTTCGTCTAATGCGGGTTTTTCAGTAAATTCTAAGTTTTTCAGTGCAACTCACTCATATACAATGTATTAAACTGTGCATTTCGTCTAATGCGGGTTTTTCAGTAAATTCTAAGTTTTTCAGTGCAACTCACTCATATACTATGTACTACACTGTGCATTTCGTCTAATGCGGGTTTTTCAGTAAATTCTAAGTTTTTCAGTGCAACTCACTCATATACTATGTACTACACTGTGCATTTCGTCTAATGCGGGTTTTTCAGTAAATTCTAAGTTTTTCAGTGCAACTCACTCATATACTATGTACTACACTGTGCATTTCGTCTAATGCGGGTTTTTCAGTAAATTCTAAGTTTTTCAGTGCAACTCACTCATATACTATGTACTACACTGTGCATTTCGTCTAATGCGGGTTTTTCGGTAAATTCTAAGTTTTTCAGTGCAACTCACTCATATACAATGTACTACACTGTGCATTTCGTCTAATGCGGGTTTTTCAGTAAATTCTAAGTTTTTCAGTGCAACTCACTCATATACAATGTACTACACTGTGCATTTCGTCTAATGCGGGTTTTTCAGTAAATTCTAAGTTTTTCAGTGCAACTCACTCATATACAATGTACTACACTGTGCATTTCGTCTAATGCGGGTTTTCAGTAAATTCTAAGTTTTTCAGTGCAACTCACTCATATACAATGTACTACACTGTGCATTTCGTCTAATGCGGGTTTTTCAGTAAATTCTAAGTTTTTCAGTGCAACTCACTCATATACAATGTACTACACTGTGCATTTCGTCTAATGCGGGTTTTTCAGTAAATTCTAAGTTTTTCAGTGCAACTCACTCATATACAATGTACTACACTGTGCATTTCGTCTAATGCGGGTTTTCAGTAAATTCTAAGTTTTTCAGTGCAACTCACTCATATACAATGTACTACACTGTGCATTTCGTCTAATGCGGGTTTTTCAGTAAATTCTAAGTTTTTCAGTGCAACTCACTCATATACAATGTACTACACTGTGCATTTCATCTAATGCGGGTTTTTCGGTAAATTCTAAGTTTTTCAGTGCAACTCACTCATGTACAATGTACTACACTGTGCATTTCGTCTAATGCGGGTTTTTCGGTAAATTCTAAGTTTTTCAGTGCAACTCACTCATATACAATGTACTACACTGTGCATTTCGTCTAATGCGGGTTTTTCAGTAAATTCTAAGTTTTTCAGTGCAACTCACTCATATACAATGTATTAAACTGTGCATTTCGTCTAATGCGGGTTTTTCAGTAAATTCTAAGTTTTTCAGTGCAACTCACTCATATACAATGTACTACACTGTGCATTTCGTCTAATGCGGGTTTTTCAGTAAATTCTAAGTTTTTCAGTGCAACTCACTCATATACAATGTACTACACTGTGCATTTCGTCTAATGCGGGTTTTTCAGTAAATTCTAAGTTTTTCAGTGCAACTCTCTCATATACAATGTACTACACTGTGCATTTCGTCTAATGCGGGTTTTTCAGTAAATTCTAAATTTTTCAGTGCAACTCACTCATATACTATGTACTACACTGTGCATTTCGTCTAATGCGGGTTTTTCAGTAAATTCTAAGTTTTTCAGTGCAACTCACTCATATACTATGTACTACACTGTGCATTTCGTCTAATGCGGGTTTTTCAGTAAATTCTAAGTTTTTCAGTGCAACTCACTCATATACTATGTACTACACTGTGCATTTCGTCTAATGCGGGTTTTTCGGTAAATTCTAAGTTTTTCAGTGCAACTCACTCATATACAATGTACTACACTGTGCATTTCGTCTACTGCGGGTTTTTCGGTAAATTCTAAGTTTTTCAGTGCAACTCACTCATATACAATGTACTACACTGTGCATTTCATCTAATGCGGGTTTTTCAGTAAATTCTAAGTTTTTCAGTGCAACTCACTCATATACAATGTACTACACTGTGCATTTCGTCTAATGCGGGTTTTTCGGTAAATTCTAAGTTTTTAAGTGCAACTCACTCATATACAATGTACTACACTGTGCATTTCGTCTAATGCGGGTTTTTCGGTAAATTCTAAGTTTTTCAGTGCAACTCACTCATATACAATGTACTACACTGTGCATTTCGTCTAATGCGGGTTTTTCGGTAAATTCTAAGTTTTTCAGTGCAACTCACTCATATACAATGTACTACACTGTGCATTTCGTCTAATGCGGGTTTTTCAGTAAATTCTAAGTTTTTCAGTGCAACTCACTCATATACAATGTACTACACTGTGCATTTCGTCTAATGCGGGTTTTTCAGTAAATTCTAAGTTTTTCAGTGCAACTCACTCATATACAATGTACTACACTGTGCATTTCGTCTAATGCGGGTTTTTCAGTAAATTCTAAGTTTTTCAGTGCAACTCACTCATATACAATGTATTAAACTGTGCATTTCGTCTAATGCGGGTTTTTCAGTAAATTCTAAGTTTTTCAGTGCAACTCACTCATATACTATGTACTACACTGTGCATTTCGTCTAATGCGGGTTTTTCAGTAAATTCTAAGTTTTTCAGTGCAACTCACTCATATACTATGTACTACACTGTGCATTTCGTCTAATGCGGGTTTTTCAGTAAATTCTAAGTTTTTCAGTGCAACTCACTCATATACTATGTACTACACTGTGCATTTCGTCTAATGCGGGTTTTTCAGTAAATTCTAAGTTTTTCAGTGCAACTCACTCATATACTATGTACTACACTGTGCATTTCGTCTAATGCGGGTTTTTCGGTAAATTCTAAGTTTTTCAGTGCAACTCACTCATATACAATGTACTACACTGTGCATTTCGTCTAATGCGGGTTTTTCAGTAAATTCTAAGTTTTTCAGTGCAACTCACTCATATACAATGTACTACACTGTGCATTTCATCTAATGCGGGTTTTTCGGTAAATTCTAAGTTTTTCAGTGCAACTCACTCATGTACAATGTACTACACTGTGCATTTCGTCTAATGCGGGTTTTTCGGTAAATTCTAAGTTTTTCAGTGCAACTCACTCATATACAATGTACTACACTGTGCATTTCGTCTAATGCGGGTTTTTCAGTAAATTCTAAGTTTTTCAGTGCAACTCACTCATATACAATGTATTAAACTGTGCATTTCGTCTAATGCGGGTTTTTCAGTAAATTCTAAGTTTTTCAGTGAAACTCACTCATATACAATGTACTACACTGTGCATTTCGTCTAATGCGGGTTTTTCAGTAAATTCTAAGTTTTTCAGTGCAACTCACTCATATACAATGTACTACACTGTGCATTTCGTCTAATGCGGGTTTTTCAGTAAATTCTAAGTTTTTCAGTGCAACTCTCTCATATACAATGTACTACACTGTGCATTTCGTCTAATGCGGGTTTTTCAGTAAATTCTAAATTTTTCAGTGCAACTCACTCATATACTATGTACTACACTGTGCATTTCGTCTAATGCGGGTTTTTCAGTAAATTCTAAGTTTTTCAGTGCAACTCACTCATATACTATGTACTACACTGTGCATTTCGTCTAATGCGGGTTTTTCAGTAAATTCTAAGTTTTTCAGTGCAACTCACTCATATACTATGTACTACACTGTGCATTTCGTCTAATGCGGGTTTTTCGGTAAATTCTAAGTTTTTCAGTGCAACTCACTCATATACAATGTACTACACTGTGCATTTCGTCTACTGCGGGTTTTTCGGTAAATTCTAAGTTTTTCAGTGCAACTCACTCATATACAATGTACTACACTGTGCATTTCATACTACACTGTGCATTTCGTCTAATGCGGGTTTTTCAGTAAATTCTAAGTTTTTCAGTGCAACTCACTCATATACAATGTACTACACTGTGCATTTCGTCTAATGCGGGTTTTTCAGTAAATTCTAAGTTTTTCAGTGCAACTCACTCATATACAATGTACTACACTGTGCATTTCGTCTAATGCGGGTTTTTCAGTAAATTCTAAGTTTTTCAGTGCAACTCACTCATATACAATGTACTACACTGTGCATTTCGTCTAATGCGGGTTTTTCAGTAAATTCTAAGTTTTTCAGTGCAACTCACTCATATACAATGTACTACACTGTGCATTTCGTCTAATGCGGGTTTTTCAGTAAATTCTAAGTTTTTCAGTGCAACTCACTCATATACAATGTACTACACTGTGCATTTCGTCTAATGCGGGTTTTTCAGTAAATTCTAAGTTTTTCAGTGCAACTCACTCATATACAATGTACTACACTGTGCATTTCGTCTAATGCGGGTTTTTCAGTAAATTCTAAGTTTTTCAGTGCAACTCACTCATATACTATGTACTACACTGTGCATTTCGTCTAATGCGGGATTTTTAGAAAATTCTAAGTTTTTCAGTGCAACTCACTCATATACAATGTACTAAACTGTGCCTTTCGTCTAATGCGGGTTTTTCAGTAAATTCTAAGTTTTTCAGTGCAACTCACTCATATACAATGTACTACACTGTACATTTAGTCTAATGCGGGTTTTTCAGTAAATTCTAAGTTTTTCAGTGCAACTCACTCATATACAATGTACTACACTGTGGATTTCGTCTAATGCGGGTTTTTCAGTAAATTCTAAGTTTTTCAGTGCAACTCACTCATATACAATGTACTACACTGTGGATTTCGTCTAATGCGGGTTTTTCAGTAAATTCTAAGTTTTTCAGTGCAACTCACTCATATACAATGTACTACACTGTGCATTTCGTCTAATGCGGGTTTTTCAGTAAATTCTAAGTTTTTCAGTGCAACTCACTCATATACAATGTACTACACTGTGCATTTCGTCTAATGCGGGTTTTTCAGTAAATTCTAAGTTTTTCAGTGCAACTCACTCATATACAATGTACTACACTGTGCATTTCGTCTAATGCGGGTTTTTCAGTAAATTCTAAGTTTTTCAGTGCAACTCACTCATATACAATGTACTACACTGTACATTTCGTCTAATGCGGGTTTTTCAGTAAATTCTAAGTTTTTCAGTGCAACTCACTCATATACAATGTACTACACTGTGGATTTCATCTAATGCGGGTTTTTCAGTAAATTCTAAGTTTTTCAGTGCAACTCACTCATAACAATGTACTACACTGTGCATTTCGTCTAATGCGGGTTTTTCAGTAAATTCTAAGTTTTTCAGTGCAACTCACTCATATACAATGTACTACACTGTGCATTTCGTCTAATGCGGGTTTTTCAGTAAATTCTAAGTTTTTCAGTGCAACTCACTCATATACAATGTACTACACTGTGCATTTCGTCTAATGCGGGTTTTTCAGTAAATTCTAAGTTTTTCAGTGCAACTCACTCATATACTATGTACTACACTGTACATTTCGTCTAATGCGGGTTTTTCAGTAAATTCTAAGTTTTTCAGTGCAACTCACTCATATACAATGTACTACACTGTGGATTTCGTCTAATGCGGGTTTTTCTGTAAATTCTAAGTTTTTCAGTGCAACTCACTCATATACAATGTACTACACTGTGGATTTCGTCTAATGCGGGTTTTTCAGTAAATTCTAAGTTTTTCAGTGCAACTCACTCATATAGAATGTACTACACTGTGCATTTCGTCTAATGCGGGTTTTTCAGTAAATTCTAAGTTTTTCAGTGCAACTCACTCATATACAATGTACTACACTGTGCATTTCGTCTAATGCGGGTTTTTCAGTAAATTCTAAGTTTTTCTGTGCAACTCACTCATATACAATGTACTACACTGTGCATTTCGTCTAATGCGGGTTTTTCAGTAAATTCTAAGTTTTTCAGTGCAACTCACTCATATACAATGTACTACACTGTGCATTTCGTCTAATGCGGGTTTTTCAGTAAATTCTAAGTTTTTCAGTGCAACTCACTCATATACAATGTACTACACTGTGCATTTCGTCTAATGCGGGTTTTTCAGTAAATTCTAAGTTTTTCAGTGCAACTCACTCATATACTATGTACTACACTGTGCATTTCGTCTAATGCGGGTTTTTCAGTAAATTCTAAGTTTTTCAGTGCAACTCACTCATATACAATGTACTACACTGTACATTTAGTCTAATGCGGGTTTTTCAGTAAATTCTAAGTTTTTCAGTGCAACTCACTCATATACAATGTACTACACTGTGGATTTCGTCTAATGCGGGTTTTTCAGTAAATTCTAAGTTTTTCAGTGCAACTCACTCATATACAATGTACTACACTGTGCATTTCGTCTAATGCGGGTTTTTCAGTAAATTCTAAGTTTTTCAGTGCAACTCACTCATATACAATGTACTACACTGTGCATTTCGTCTAATGCGGGTTTTTCAGTAAATTCTAAGTTTTTCAGTGCAACTCACTCATATACAATGTACTACACTGTGCATTTCGTCTAATGCGGGTTTTTCAGTAAATTCTAAGTTTTTCAGTGCAACTCACTCATATACTATGTACTACACTGTGCATTTCGTCTAATGCGGGTTTTTCAGTAAATTCTAAGTTTTTCAGTGCAACTCACTCATATACAATGTACTACACTGTACATTTCGTCTAATGCGGGTTTTTCAGTAAATTCTAAGTTTTTCAGTGCAACTCACTCATATACAATGTACTACTCTGTGGATTTCATCTAATGCGGGTTTTTCAGTAAATTCTAAGTTTTTCAGTGCAACTCACTCATAACAATGTACTACACTGTGCATTTCGTCTAATGCGGGTTTTTCAGTAAATTCTAAGTTTTTCAGTGCAACTCACTCATATACAATGTACTACACTGTGCATTTCGTCTAATGCGGGTTTTTCAGTAAATTCTAAGTTTTTCAGTGCAACTCACTCATATACAATGTACTACACTGTGCATTTCGTCTAATGCGGGTTTTTCAGTAAATTCTAAGTTTTTCAGTGCAACTCACTCATATACTATGTACTACACTGTACATTTCGTCTAAAGCGGGTTTTTCAGTAAATTCTAAGTTTTTCAGTGCAACTCACTCATATACAATGTACTACATTGTGCATTTCGTCTAATGCGGGTTTTTCAGTAAATTCTAAGTTTTACAGTGCAACTCACTCATATACAATATACTACACTGTGCATTTCGTCTAATGCGGGTTTTTCAGTAAATTCTAAGTTTTTCAGTGCAACTCACTCATATACAATATACTACACTGTGGATTTCGTCTAATGCGGGTTTTTCAGTAAATTCTAAGTTTTTCAGTGCAACTCACTCATATACAATGTACTACACTGTACATTTCGTCTAATGCGGGTTTTTCAGTAAATTCTAAGTTTTTCAGTGCAACTCACTCATATACAATGTACTACACTGTGGATTTCGTCTAATGCGGGTTTTTCTGTAAATTCTAAGTTTTTCAGTGCAACTCACTCATATACAATGTACTACACTGTGGATTTCGTCTAATGCGGGTTTTTCAGTAAATTCTAAGTTTTTCAGTGCAACTCACTCATATACAATGTACTACACTGTGCATTTCGTCTAATGCGGGTTTTTCAGTAAATTCTAAGTTTTTCAGTGCAACTCACTCATATAGAATGTACTACACTGTGGATTTCGTCTAATGCGGGTTTTTCAGTAAATTCTAAGTTTTTCAGTGCAACTCACTCATATACAATGTACTACACTGTGCATTTCGTCTAATGCGGGTTTTTCAGTAAATTCTAAGTTTTTCAGTGCAACTCACTCATATACTATGTACTACACTTTGCATTTCGTCTAATGCAGGTTTTTCAGTAATTTCTAAGTTTTTCAGTGCAACTCACTCATATACAATGTACTACACTGTGCCTTTCGTCTAATGCGGGTTTTTCAGTAAATTCTAAGTTTTTCAGTGCAACTCACTCATATACAATGTACTACACTGTGCATTTCGTCTAATGCGGGTTTTTCAGTAAATTCTAAGTTTTTCAGTGCAACTCACTCATATACAATGTACTACACTGTGCATTTCGTCTAATTCGGGTTTTTCAGTAAATTCTAAGTTTTTCAGTGCAACTCACTCATATTCAATATACTACACTGTGCATTTCGTCTAATGCGGGTTTTTCAGTAAATTCTAAGTTTTTCAGTGCAACTCACTCATATACAATGTAGTACACTGTGCATTTCGTCTAATGCGGGTTTTTCAGTAAATTCTAAGTTTTTCAGTGCAACTCACTCATATACAATGTACTACACTGTGCATTTCGTCTAATGCGGGTTTTTCAGTAAATTCTAAGTTTTTCTGTGCAACTCACTCATATACAATGTACTACACTGTGCATTTCGTCTAATGCGGGTTTTTCAGTAAATTCTAAGTTTTTCAGTGCAACTCACTCATATACAATGTACTACACTGTGCATTTCGTCTAATGCGGGTTTTTCAGTAAATTCTAAGTTTTTCAATGCAAATCACACATATACAATGTACTACACTGTGCATTTCGTCTAATGCGGGTTTTTCAGTAAATTCTAAGTTTTTCAGTGCAACTCACTCATATACTATGTACTACACTGTGCATTTCGTCTAATGCGGGTTTTTCAGTAAATTCTAAGTTTTTCAGTGCAACTCACTCATATACAATGTACTACACTGTGCATTTCGTCTAATGCGGGTTTTTCAGTAAATTCTAAGTTTTTCAGTGCAACTCACTCATATACTATGTACTACACTGTACATTTCGTCTAATGCGGGTTTTTCAGTAAATTCTAAGTTTTTCAGTGCAACTCACTCATATACAATGTACTACACTGTGGATTTCGTCTAATGCGGGTTTTTCTGTAAATTCTAAGTTTTTCAGTGCAACTCACTCATATACAATGTACTACACTGTGGATTTCGTCTAATGCGGGTTTTTCAGTAAATTCTAAGTTTTTCAGTGCAACTCACTCATATAGAATGTACTACACTGTGCATTTCGTCTAATGCGGGTTTTTCAGTAAATTCTAAGTTTTTCAGTGCAACTCACTCATATACAATGTACTACACTGTGCATTTCGTCTAATGCGGGTTTTTCAGTAAATTCTAAGTTTTTCTGTGCAACTCACTCATATACAATGTACTACACTGTGCATTTCGTCTAATGCGGGTTTTTCAGTAAATTCTAAGTTTTTCAGTGCAACTCACTCATATACAATGTACTACACTGTGCATTTCGTCTAATGCGGGTTTTTCAGTAAATTCTAAGTTTTTCAGTGCAACTCACTCATATACAATGTACTACACTGTGCATTTCGTCTAATGCGGGTTTTTCAGTAAATTCTAAGTTTTTCAGTGCAACTCACTCATATACTATGTACTACACTGTGCATTTCGTCTAATGCGGGTTTTTCAGTAAATTCTAAGTTTTTCAGTGCAACTCACTCATATACAATGTACTACACTGTACATTTAGTCTAATGCGGGTTTTTCAGTAAATTCTAAGTTTTTCAGTGCAACTCACTCATATACAATGTACTACACTGTGGATTTCGTCTAATGCGGGTTTTTCAGTAAATTCTAAGTTTTTCAGTGCAACTCACTCATATACAATGTACTACACTGTGCATTTCGTCTAATGCGGGTTTTTCAGTAAATTCTAAGTTTTTCAGTGCAACTCACTCATATACAATGTACTACACTGTGCATTTCGTCTAATGCGGGTTTTTCAGTAAATTCTAAGTTTTTCAGTGCAACTCACTCATATACAATGTACTACACTGTGCATTTCGTCTAATGCGGGTTTTTCAGTAAATTCTAAGTTTTTCAGTGCAACTCACTCATATACTATGTACTACACTGTGCATTTCGTCTAATGCGGGTTTTTCAGTAAATTCTAAGTTTTTCAGTGCAACTCACTCATATACAATGTACTACACTGTACATTTCGTCTAATGCGGGTTTTTCAGTAAATTCTAAGTTTTTCAGTGCAACTCACTCATATACAATGTACTACTCTGTGGATTTCATCTAATGCGGGTTTTTCAGTAAATTCTAAGTTTTTCAGTGCAACTCACTCATAACAATGTACTACACTGTGCATTTCGTCTAATGCGGGTTTTTCAGTAAATTCTAAGTTTTTCAGTGCAACTCACTCATATACAATGTACTACACTGTGCATTTCGTCTAATGCGGGTTTTTCAGTAAATTCTAAGTTTTTCAGTGCAACTCACTCATATACAATGTACTACACTGTGCATTTCGTCTAATGCGGGTTTTTCAGTAAATTCTAAGTTTTTCAGTGCAACTCACTCATATACTATGTACTACACTGTACATTTCGTCTAAAGCGGGTTTTTCAGTAAATTCTAAGTTTTTCAGTGCAACTCACTCATATACAATGTACTACATTGTGCATTTCGTCTAATGCGGGTTTTTCAGTAAATTCTAAGTTTTACAGTGCAACTCACTCATATACAATATACTACACTGTGCATTTCGTCTAATGCGGGTTTTTCAGTAAATTCTAAGTTTTTCAGTGCAACTCACTCATATACAATGTACTACACTGTGGATTTCGTCTAATGCGGGTTTTTCAGTAAATTCTAAGTTTTTCAGTGCAACTCACTCATATACAATGTACTACACTGTACATTTCGTCTAATGCGGGTTTTTCAGTAAATTCTAAGTTTTTCAGTGCAACTCACTCATATACAATGTACTACACTGTGGATTTCGTCTAATGCGGGTTTTTCTGTAAATTCTAAGTTTTTCAGTGCAACTCACTCATATACAATGTACTACACTGTGGATTTCGTCTAATGCGGGTTTTTCAGTAAATTCTAAGTTTTTCAGTGCAACTCACTCATATACAATGTACTACACTGTGCATTTCGTCTAATGCGGGTTTTTCAGTAAATTCTAAGTTTTTCAGTGCAACTCACTCATATAGAATGTACTACACTGTGGATTTCGTCTAATGCGGGTTTTTCAGTAAATTCTAAGTTTTTCAGTGCAACTCACTCATATACAATGTACTACACTGTGCATTTCGTCTAATGCGGGTTTTTCAGTAAATTCTAAGTTTTTCAGTGCAACTCACTCATATACTATGTACTACACTTTGCATTTCGTCTAATGCAGGTTTTTCAGTAATTTCTAAGTTTTTCAGTGCAACTCACTCATATACAATGTACTACACTGTGCCTTTCGTCTAATGCGGGTTTTTCAGTAAATTCTAAGTTTTTCAGTGCAACTCACTCATATACAATGTACTACACTGTGCATTTCGTCTAATGCGGGTTTTTCAGTAAATTCTAAGTTTTTCAGTGCAACTCACTCATATACAATGTACTACACTGTGCATTTCGTCTAATTCGGGTTTTTCAGTAAATTCTAAGTTTTTCAGTGCAACTCACTCATATTCAATATACTACACTGTGCATTTCGTCTAATGCGGGTTTTTCAGTAAATTCTAAGTTTTTCAGTGCAACTCACTCATATACAATGTAGTACACTGTGCATTTCGTCTAATGCGGGTTTTTCAGTAAATTCTAAGTTTTTCAGTGCAACTCACTCATATACAATGTACTACACTGTGCATTTCGTCTAATGCGGGTTTTTCAGTAAATTCTAAGTTTTTCTGTGCAACTCACTCATATACAATGTACTACACTGTGCATTTCGTCTAATGCGGGTTTTTCAGTAAATTCTAAGTTTTTCAGTGCAACTCACTCATATACAATGTACTACACTGTGCATTTCGTCTAATGCGGGTTTTTCAGTAAATTCTAAGTTTTTCAATGCAAATCACACATATACAATGTACTACACTGTGCATTTCGTCTAATGCGGGTTTTTCAGTAAATTCTAAGTTTTTCAGTGCAACTCACTCATATACTATGTACTACACTGTGCATTTCGTCTAATGCGGGTTTTTCAGTAAATTCTAAGTTTTTCAGTGCAACTCACTCATATACAATGTACTACACTGTGGATTTCATCTAATGCGGGTTTTTCAGTAAATTCTAAGTTTTTCAGTGCAACTCACTCATAACAATGTACTACACTGTGCATTTCGTCTAATGCGGGTTTTTCAGTAAATTCTAAGTTTTTCAGTGCAACTCACTCATATACAATGTACTACACTGTGCATTTCGTCTAATGCGGGTTTTTCAGTAAATTCTAAGTTTTTCAGTGCAACTCACTCATATACAATGTACTACACTGTGCATTTCGTCTAATGCGGGTTTTTCAGTAAATTCTAAGTTTTTCAGTGCAACTCACTCATATACTATGTACTACACTGTACATTTCGTCTAAAGCGGGTTTTTCAGTAAATTCTAAGTTTTTCAGTGCAACTCACTCATATACAATGTACTACATTGTGCATTTCGTCTAATGCGGGTTTTTCAGTAAATTCTAAGTTTTACAGTGCAACTCACTCATATACAATATACTACACTGTGCATTTCGTCTAATGCGGGTTTTTCAGTAAATTCTAAGTTTTTCAGTGCAACTCACTCATATACTATGTACTACACTGTGCATTTCGTCTAATGCGGGTTTTTCAGTAAATTCTAAGTTTTTCAGTGCAACTCACTCATATACAATGTACTACACTGTACATTTCATCTAATGCGGGTTTTTCAGTAAATTCTAAGTTTTTCAGTGCAACTCACTCATATACAATGTACTACACTGTGGATTTCGTCTAATGCGGGTTTTTCTGTAAATTCTAAGTTTTTCAGTGCAACTCACTCATATACAATGTACTACACTGTGGATTTCGTCTAATGCGGGTTTTTCAGTAAATTCTAAGTTTTTCAGTGCAACTCACTCATATAGAATGTACTACACTGTGCATTTCGTCTAATGCGGGTTTTTCAGTAAATTCTAAGTTTTTCAGTGCAACTCACTCATATACAATGTACTACACTGTGCATTTCGTCTAATGCGGGTTTTTCAGTAAATTCTAAGTTTTTCAGTGCAACTCACTCATATACTATGTACTACACTTTGCATTTCGTCTAATGCAGGTTTTTCAGTAATTTCTAAGTTTTTCAGTGCAACTCACTCATATACAATGTACTACACTGTGCCTTTCGTCTAATGCGGGTTTTTCAGTAAATTCTAAGTTTTTCAGTGCAACTCACTCATATACAATGTACTACACTGTGCATTTCGTCTAATGCGGGTTTTTCAGTAAATTCTAAGTTTTTCAGTGCAACTCACTCATATACAATGTACTACACTGTGCATTTCGTCTAATTCGGGTTTTTCAGTAAATTCTAAGTTTTTCAGTGCAACTCACTAATATTCAATATACTACACTGTGCATTTCGTCTAATGCGGGTTTTTCAGTAAATTCTAAGTTTTTCAGTGCAACTCACTCATATACAATGTACTACACTGTGCATTTCGTCTAATGCGGGTTTTTCAGTAAATTCTAAGTTTTTCAGTGCAACTCACTCATATACAATGTACTACACTGTGCATTTCGTCTAATGCGGGTTTTTCAGTAAATTCTAAGTTTTTCAGTGCAACTCACTCATATACAATGTACTACACTGTGCATTTCGTCTAATGCGGGTTTTTCAGTAAATTCTAAGTTTTTCAATGCAAATCACACATATACAATGTACTACACTGTGCATTTCGTCTAATGCGGGTTTTTCAGTAAATTCTAAGTTTTTCAGTGCAACTCACTCATATACTATGTACTACACTGTGCATTTCGTCTAATGCGGGTTTTTCAGTAAATTCTAAGTTTTTCAGTGCAACTCACTCATATACAATGTACTACACTGTGCATTTCGTCTAATTCGGGTTTTTCAGTAAATTCTAAGTTTTTCAGTGCAACTCACTCATATTCAATATACTACACTGTGCATTTCGTCTAATGCGGGTTTTTCAGTAAATTCTAAGTTTTTCAGTGCAACTCACTCATATACAATGTAGTACACTGTGCATTTCGTCTAATGCGGGTTTTTCAGTAAATTCTAAGTTTTTCAGTGCAACTCACTCATATACAATGTACTACACTGTGCATTTCGTCTAATGCGGGTTTTTCAGTAAATTCTAAGTTTTTCTGTGCAACTCACTCATATACAATGTACTACACTGTGCATTTCGTCTAATGCGGGTTTTTCAGTAAATTCTAAGTTTTTCAGTGCAACTCACTCATATACAATGTACTACACTGTGCATTTCGTCTAATGCGGGTTTTTCAGTAAATTCTAAGTTTTTCAATGCAAATCACACATATACAATGTACTACACTGTGCATTTCGTCTAATGCGGGTTTTTCAGTAAATTCTAAGTTTTTCAGTGCAACTCACTCATATACTATGTACTACACTGTGCATTTCGTCTAATGCGGGTTTTTCAGTAAATTCTAAGTTTTTCAGTGCAACTCACTCATATACAATGTACTACACTGTGGATTTCATCTAATGCGGGTTTTTCAGTAAATTCTAAGTTTTTCAGTGCAACTCACTCATAACAATGTACTACACTGTGCCTTTCGTCTAATGCGGGTTTTTCAGTAAATTCTAAGTTTTTCAGTGCAACTCACTCATATACAATGTACTACACTGTGCATTTCGTCTAATGCGGGTTTTTCAGTAAATTCTAAGTTTTTCAGTGCAACTCACTCATATACAATGTACTACACTGTGCATTTCGTCTAATGCGGGTTTTTCAGTAAATTCTAAGTTTTTCAGTGCAACTCACTCATATACTATGTACTACACTGTACATTTCGTCTAAAGCGGGTTTTTCAGTAAATTCTAAGTTTTTCAGTGCAACTCACTCATATACAATGTACTACATTGTGCATTTCGTCTAATGCGGGTTTTTCAGTAAATTCTAAGTTTTACAGTGCAACTCACTCATATACAATATACTACACTGTGCATTTCGTCTAATGCGGGTTTTTCAGTAAATTCTAAGTTTTTCAGTGCAACTCACTCATATACTATGTACTACACTGTGCATTTCGTCTAATGCGGGTTTTTCAGTAAATTCTAAGTTTTTCAGTGCAACTCACTCATATACAATGTACTACACTGTACATTTCGTCTAATGCGGGTTTTTCAGTAAATTCTAAGTTTTTCAGTGCAACTCACTCATATACAATGTACTACACTGTGGATTTCGTCTAATGCGGGTTTTTCTGTAAATTCTAAGTTTTTCAGTGCAACTCACTCATATACAATGTACTACACTGTGGATTTCGTCTAATGCGGGTTTTTCAGTAAATTCTAAGTTTTTCAGTGCAACTCACTCATATAGAATGTACTACACTGTGCATTTCGTCTAATGCGGGTTTTTCAGTAAATTCTAAGTTTTTCAGTGCAACTCACTCATATACAATGTACTACACTGTGCATTTCGTCTAATGCGGTTTTTTTCAGTAAATTCTAAGTTTTTCAGTGCAACTCACTCATATACTATGTACTACACTTTGCATTTCGTCTAATGCAGGTTTTTCAGTAATTTCTAAGTTTTTCAGTGCAACTCACTCATATACAATGTACTACACTGTGCCTTTCGTCTAATGCGGGTTTTTCAGTAAATTCTAAGTTTTTCAGTGCAACTCACTCATATACAATGTACTACACTGTGCATTTCGTCTAATGCGGGTTTTTCAGTAAATTCTAAGTTTTTCAGTGCAACTCACTCATATACAATGTACTACACTGTGCATTTCGTCTAATTCGGGTTTTTCAGTAAATTCTAAGTTTTTCAGTGCAACTCACTAATATTCAATATACTACACTGTGCATTTCGTCTAATGCGGGTTTTTCAGTAAATTCTAAGTTTTTCAGTGCAACTCACTCATATACAATGTACTACACTGTGCATTTCGTCTAATGCGGGTTTTTCAGTAAATTCTAAGTTTTTCAGTGCAACTCACTCATATACAATGTACTACACTGTGCATTTCGTCTAATGCGGGTTTTTCAGTAAATTCTAAGTTTTTCTGTGCAACTCACTCATATACAATGTACTACACTGTGCATTTCGTCTAATGCGGGTTTTTCAGTAAATTCTAAGTTTTTCAGTGCAACTCACTCATATACAATGTACTACACTGTGCATTTCGTCTAATGCGGGTTTTTCAGTAAATTCTAAGTTTTTCAGTGCAACTCACTCATATACAATGTACTACACTGTGCATTTCGTCTAATGCGGGTTTTTCAGTAAATTCTAAGTTTTTCAGTGCAACTCACTCATATACTATGTACTACACTGTGCATTTCGTCTAATGCGGGTTTTTCAGTAAATTCTAAGTTTTTCAGTGCAACTCACTCATATACAATGTACTACACTGTACATTTAGTCTAATGCGGGTTTTTCAGTAAATTCTAAGTTTTTCAGTGCAACTCACTCATATACAATGTACTACACTGTGGATTTCGTCTAATGCGGGTTTTTCAGTAAATTCTAAGTTTTTCAGTGCAACTCACTCATATACAATGTACTACACTGTGCATTTCGTCTAATGCGGGTTTTTCAGTAAATTCTAAGTTTTTCAGTGCAACTCACTCATATACAATGTACTACACTGTGCATTTCGTCTAATGCGGGTTTTTCAGTAAATTCTAAGTTTTTCAGTGCAACTCACTCATATACAATGTACTACACTGTGCATTTCGTCTAATGCGGGTTTTTCAGTAAATTCTAAGTTTTTCAGTGCAACTCACTCATATACTATGTACTACACTGTGCATTTCGTCTAATGCGGGTTTTTCAGTAAATTCTAAGTTTTTCAGTGCAACTCACTCATATACAATGTACTACACTGTACATTTCGTCTAATGCGGGTTTTTCAGTAAATTCTAAGTTTTTCAGTGCAACTCACTCATATACAATGTACTACACTGTGGATTTCATCTAATGCGGGTTTTTCAGTAAATTCTAAGTTTTTCAGTGCAACTCACTCATAACAATGTACTACACTGTGCATTTCGTCTAATGCGGGTTTTTCAGTAAATTCTAAGTTTTTCAGTGCAACTCACTCATATACAATGTACTACACTGTGCATTTCGTCTAATGCGGGTTTTTCAGTAAATTCTAAGTTTTTCAGTGCAACTCACTCATATACAATGTACTACACTGTGCATTTCGTCTAATGCGGGTTTTTCAGTAAATTCTAAGTTTTTCAGTGCAACTCACTCATATACTATGTACTACACTGTACATTTCGTCTAAAGCGGGTTTTTCAGTAAATTCTAAGTTTTTCAGTGCAACTCACTCATATACAATGTACTACATTGTGCATTTCGTCTAATGCGGGTTTTTCAGTAAATTCTAAGTTTTACAGTGCAACTCACTCATATACAATATACTACACTGTGCATTTCGTCTAATGCGGGTTTTTCAGTAAATTCTAAGTTTTTCAGTGCAACTCACTCATATACAATGTACTACACTGTGGATTTCGTCTAATGCGGGTTTTTCAGTAAATTCTAAGTTTTTCAGTGCAACTCACTCATATACAATGTACTACACTGTACATTTCGTCTACTGCGGGTTTTTCAGTAAATTCTAAGTTTTTCAGTGCAACTCACTCATATACAATGTACTACACTGTGGATTTCGTCTAATGCGGGTTTTTCAGTAAATTCTAAGTTTTTCAGTGCAACTCACTCATATACAATGTACTACACTGTGGATTTCGTCTAATGCGGGTTTTTCAGTAAATTCTAAGTTTTTCAGTGCAACTCACTCATATACAATGTACTACACTGTGCATTTCGTCTAATGCGGGTTTTTCAGTAAATTCTAAGTTTTTCAGTGCAACTCACTCATATAGAATGTACTACACTGTGGATTTCGTCTAATGCGGGTTTTTCAGTAAATTCTAAGTTTTTCAGTGCAACTCACTCATATACAATGTACTACACTGTGCATTTCGTCTAATGCGGGTTTTTCAGTAAATTCTAAGTTTTTCAGTGCAACTCACTCATATACTATGTACTACACTTTGCATTTCGTCTAATGCAGGTTTTTCAGTAATTTCTAAGTTTTTCAGTGCAACTCACTCATATACAATGTACTACACTGTGCCTTTCGTCTAATGCGGGTTTTTCAGTAAATTCTAAGTTTTTCAGTGCAACTCACTCATATACAATGTACTACACTGTGCATTTCGTCTAATGCGGGTTTTTCAGTAAATTCTAAGTTTTTCAGTGCAACTCACTCATATACAATGTACTACACTGTGCATTTCGTCTAATGCGGGTTTTTCAGTAAATTCTAAGTTTTTCAGTGCAACTCACTCATATACTATGTACTACACTGTGCATTTCGTCTAATGCGGGTTTTTCAGTAAATTCTAAGTTTTTCAGTGCAACTCACTCATATACAATGTACTACACTGTACATTTCGTCTAATGCGGGTTTTTCAGTAAATTCTAAGTTTTTCAGTGCAACTCACTCATATACAATGTACTACACTGTGGATTTCATCTAATGCGGGTTTTTCAGTAAATTCTAAGTTTTTCAGTGCAACTCACTCATAACAATGTACTACACTGTGCATTTCGTCTAATGCGGGTTTTTCAGTAAATTCTAAGTTTTTCAGTGCAACTCACTCATATACAATGTACTACACTGTGCATTTCGTCTAATGCGGGTTTTTCAGTAAATTCTAAGTTTTTCAGTGCAACTCACTCATATACAATGTACTACACTGTGCATTTCGTCTAATGCGGGTTTTTCAGTAAATTCTAAGTTTTTCAGTGCAACTCACTCATATACTATGTACTACACTGTACATTTCGTCTAAAGCGGGTTTTTCAGTAAATTCTAAGTTTTTCAGTGCAACTCACTCATATACAATGTACTACATTGTGCATTTCGTCTAATGCGGGTTTTTCAGTAAATTCTAAGTTTTACAGTGCAACTCACTCATATACAATATACTACACTGTGCATTTCGTCTAATGCGGGTTTTTCAGTAAATTCTAAGTTTTTCAGTGCAACTCACTCATATACAATGTACTACACTGTGGATTTCGTCTAATGCGGGTTTTTCAGTAAATTCTAAGTTTTTCAGTGCAACTCACTCATATACAATGTACTACACTGTACATTTCGTCTAATGCGGGTTTTTCAGTAAATTCTAAGTTTTTCAGTGCAACTCACTCATATACAATGTACTACACTGTGGATTTCGTCTAATGCGGGTTTTTCTGTAAATTCTAAGTTTTTCAGTGCAACTCACTCATATACAATGTACTACACTGTGGATTTCGTCTAATGCGGGTTTTTCAGTAAATTCTAAGTTTTTCAGTGCAACTCACTCATATACAATGTACTACACTGTGCATTTCGTCTAATGCGGGTTTTTCAGTAAATTCTAAGTTTTTCAGTGCAACTCACTCATATAGAATGTACTACACTGTGGATTTTGTCTAATGCGGGTTTTTCAGTAAATTCTAAGTTTTTCAGTGCAACTCACTCATATACAATGTACTACACTGTGCATTTCGTCTAATGCGGGTTTTTCAGTAAATTCTAAGTTTTTCAGTGCAACTCACTCATATACTATGTACTACACTTTGCATTTCGTCTAATGCAGGTTTTTCAGTAATTTCTAAGTTTTTCAGTGCAACTCACTCATATACAATGTACTACACTGTGCCTTTCGTCTAATGCGGGTTTTTCAGTAAATTCTAAGTTTTTCAGTGCAACTCACTCATATACAATGTACTACACTGTGCATTTCGTCTAATGCGGGTTTTTCAGTAAATTCTAAGTTTTTCAGTGCAACTCACTCATATACAATGTACTACACTGTGCATTTCGTCTAATTCGGGTTTTTCAGTAAATTCTAAGTTTTTCAGTGCAACTCACTCATATTCAATATACTACACTGTGCATTTCGTCTAATGCGGGTTTTTCAGTAAATTCTAAGTTTTTCAGTGCAACTCACTCATATACAATGTACTACACTGTGCATTTCGTCTAATGCGGGTTTTTCAGTAAATTCTAAGTTTTTCAGTGCAACTCACTCATATACAATGTACTACACTGTGCATTTCGTCTAATGCGGGTTTTTCAGTAAATTCTAAGTTTTTCTGTGCAACTCACTCATATACAATATACTACACTGTGCATTTCGTCTAATGCGGGTTTTTCAGTAAATTCTCAGTTATTCAGTGCAACTCACTCATATACAATGTACTACACTGTGCATTTCGTCTAATGCGGGTTTTTCAGTAAATTCTAAGTTTTTCAATGCAAATCACACATATACAATGTACTACACTGTGCATTTCGTCTAATGCGGGTTTTTCAGTAAATTCTAAGTTTTTCAGTGCAACTCACTCATATACTATGTACTACACTGTGCATTTCGTCTAATGCGGGTTTTTCAGTAAATTCTAAGTTTTTCAGTGCAACTCACTCATATACTATGTACTACACTGTGCATTTCGTCTAATGCGGGTTTTTCAGTAAATTCTAAGTTTTTCAGTGCAACTCACTCATATACAATGTACTACACTGTGGATTTCGTCTAATGCGGGTTTTTCTGTAAATTCTAAGTTTTTCAGTGCAACTCACTCATATACAATGTACTACACTGTGGATTTCGTCTAATGCGGGTTTTTCAGTAAATTCTAAGTTTTTCAGTGCAACTCACTCATATACAATGTACTACACTGTGCATTTCGTCTAATGCGGGTTTTTTCAGTAAATTCTAAGTTTTTCAGTGCAACTCACTCATATAGAATGTACTACACTGTGGATTTCGTCTAATGCGGGTTTTTCAGTAAATTCTAAGTTTTTCAGTGCAACTCACTCATATACAATGTACTACACTGTGCATTTCGTCTAATGCGGGTTTTTCAGTAAATTCTAAGTTTTTCAGTGCAACTCACTCATATACTATGTACTACACTTTGCATTTCGTCTAATGCAGGTTTTTCAGTAATTTCTAAGTTTTTCAGTGCAACTCACTCATATACAATGTACTACACTGTGCCTTTCGTCTAATGCGGGTTTTTCAGTAAATTCTAAGTTTTTCAGTGCAACTCATTCATATACAATGTACTACACTGTGCATTTCGTCTAATGCGGGTTTTTCAGTAAATTCTAAGTTTTTCAGTGCAACTCACTCATATAGAATGTACTACACTGTGCATTTCGTCTAATTCGGGTTTTTCAGTAAATTCCTAAGTTTTTCAGTGCAACTCACTCATATTCAATATACTACACTGTGCATTTCGTCTAATGCGGGTTTTTCAGTAAATTCTAAGTTTTTCAGTGCAACTCACTCATATACAATGTACTACACTGTGCATTTCGTCTAATGCGGGTTTTTCAGTAAATTCTAAGTTTTTCAGTGCAAACTCACTCATATACAATGATCTCTCTCTTTTCCTCCTCCTCCCGTTGTTGTTGTTGAGAGAGATATCTCTCTCTTTTCCTCCTCCTCCGTTGTTGTTGTTGGAGAGGCATTTCGTCTAATGCGGGTTTTTCAGTAAATTCTAAGTTTTTCAGTGCAACTCACTCATATACAATGTACTACACTGTGCATTTCGTCTAATGCGGGTTTTTCAGTAAATTCTAAGTTTTTCAATGCAAATCACACATATACAATGTACTACACTGTGCATTTCGTCTAATGCGGGTTTTTCAGTAAATTCTAAGTTTTTCAGTGCAACTCACTCATATACAATGTACTACACTGTGCATTTCGTCTAATGCGGGTTTTTCAGTAAATTCTAAGTTTTTCAGTGCAACTCACTCATATACAATGTACTACACTGTGCATTTCGTCTAATGCGGGTTTTTCATTAAATTCTAAGTTTTTCAGTGCAACTCACTCATATACTATGTACTACACTTTGCATTTCGTCTAATGCAGGTTTTTTCAGTAATTTCTAAGTTTTTCAGTGCAACTCACTCATATACAATGTACTACACTGTGCCTTTCGTCTAATGCGGGTTTTTCAGTAAATTCTAAGTTTTTCAGTGCAACTCACTCATATACAATGTACTACACTGTGCATTTCGTCTAATGCGGGTTTTTCAGTAAATTCTAAGTTTTTCAGTGCAACTCACTCATATACAATGTACTACACTGTGCATTACGTCTAATGCGGGTTTTTCAGTAAATTCTAAGTTTTTCAGTGCAACTCACTCATATACTATGTACTACACTGTGCATTTCGTCTAATGCGGGTTTTTTCAGTAAATTCTAAGTTTTTCAGTGCAACTCACTCATATACAATGTACTACACTGTACATTTCGTCTAATGCGGGTTTTTCAGTAAATTCTAAGTTTTTCAGTGCAACTCACTCATATACAATGTACTACACTGTGGATTTCATCTAATGCGGGTTTTTCAGTAAATTCTAAGTTTTTTCAGTGCAACTCACTCATAACAATGTACTACACTGTGCATTTCGTCTAATGCGGGTTTTTCAGTAAATTCTAAGTTTTTCAGTGCAACTCACTCATATACAATGTACTACACTGTGCATTTCGTCTAATGCGGGTTTTTCAGTAAATTCTAAGTTTTTCAGTGCAACTCACTCATATACAATGTACTACACTGTGCATTTCGTCTAATGCGGGTTTTTCAGTAAATTCTAAGTTTTTCAGTGCAACTCACTCATATACTATGTACTACACTGTACATTTCGTCTAAAGCGGGTTTTTCAGTAAATTCTAAGTTTTTCAGTGCAACTCACTCATATACAATGTACTACATTGTGCATTTCGTCTAATGCGGGTTTTTCAGTAAATTCTAAGTTTTACAGTGCAACTCACTCATATACAATATACTACACTGTGCATTTCGTCTAATGCGGGTTTTTCAGTAAATTCTAAGTTTTTCAGTGCAACTCACTCATATACAATGTACTACACTGTGCATTTCGTCTAATGCGGGTTTTTCAGTAAATTCTAAGTTTTTCAGTGCAACTCACTCATATACAATGTACTACACTGTACATTTCGTCTAATGCGGGTTTTTCAGTAAATTCTAAGTTTTTCAGTGCAACTCACTCGTATACAATGTACTACACTGTGGATTTCTTCTAATGCGGGTTTTTTCTGTAAATTCTAAGTTTTTCAGTGCAACTCACTCATATACAATGTACTACACTGTGGATTTCGTCTAATGCGGGTTTTTCAGTAAATTCTAAGTTTTTCAGTGCAACTCACCTCATATACAATGTACTACACTGTGCATTTCGTCTAATGCGGGTTTTTCAGTAAATTCTAAGTTTTTCAGTGCAACTCACTCATATAGAATGTACTACACTGTGGATTTTGTCTAATGCGGGTTTTTCAGTAAATTCTAAGTTTTTCAGTGCAACTCACTCATATACAATGTACTACACTGTGCATTTCGTCTAATGCGGGTTTTTCAGTAAATTCTAAGTTTTTCAGTGCAACTCACTCATATACTATGTACTACACTTTGCATTTCGTCTAATGCAGGTTTTTCAGTAATTTCTAAGTTTTTCAGTGCAACTCACTCATATACAATGTACTACACTGTGCCTTTCGTCTAATGCGGGTTTTTCAGTAAATTCTAAGTTTTTCAGTGCAACTCACTCATATACAATGTACTACACTGTGCATTTCGTCTAATGCGGGTTTTTCAGTAAATTCTAAGTTTTTCAGTGCAACTCACTCATATAGAATGTACTACACTGTGGATTTTGTCTAATGCGGGTTTTTCAGTAAATTCTAAGTTTTTCAGTGCAACTCACTCATATACAATGTACTACACTGTGCATTTCGTCTAATGCGGGTTTTTCAGTAAATTCTAAGTTTTTCAGTGCAACTCACTCATATACTATGTACTACACTTTGCATTTCGTCTAATGCAGGTTTTTCAGTAATTTCTAAGTTTTTCAGTGCAACTCACTCATATACAATGTACTACACTGTGCCTTTCGTCTAATGCGGGTTTTTCAGTAAATTCTAAGTTTTTCAGTGCAACTCACTCATATACAATGTACTACACTGTGCATTTCGTCTAATGCGGGTTTTTCAGTAAATTCTAAGTTTTTCAGTGCAACTCACTCATATACAATGTACTACACTGTGCATTTCGTCTAATTCGGGTTTTTCAGTAAATTCTAAGTTTTTCAGTGCAACTCACTCATATTCAATATACTACACTGTGCATTTCGTCTAATGCGGGTTTTTCAGTAAATTCTAAGTTTTTCAGTGCAACTCACTCATATACAATGTACTACACTGTGCATTTCGTCTAATGCGGGTTTTTCAGTAAATTCTAAGTTTTTCAGTGCAACTCACTCATATACAATGTACTACACTGTGCATTTCGTCTAATGCGGGTTTTTCAGTAAATTCTAAGTTTTTCTGTGCAACTCACTCATATACAATATACTACACTGTGCATTTCGTCTAATGCGGGTTTTTCAGTAAATTCTCAGTTATTCAGTGCAACTCACTCATATACAATGTACTACACTGTGCATTTCGTCTAATGCGGGTTTTTCAGTAAATTCTAAGTTTTTCAATGCAAATCACACATATACAATGTACTACACTGTGCATTTCGTCTAATGCGGGTTTTTCAGTAAATTCTAAGTTTTTCAGTGCAACTCACTCATATACTATGTACTACACTGTGGATTTCGTCTAATGCGGGTTTTTCAGTAAATTCTAAGTTTTTCAGTGCAACTCACTCATATACTATGTACTACACTGTGCATTTCGTCTAATGCGGGTTTTTCAGTAAATTCTAAGTTTTTCAGTGCAACTCACTCATATACAATGTACTACACTGTGGATTTCGTCTAATGCGGGTTTTTCTGTAAATTCTAAGTTTTTCAGTGCAACTCACTCATATACAATGTACTACACTGTGGATTTCGTCTAATGCGGGTTTTTCAGTAAATTCTAAGTTTTTCAGTGCAACTCACTCATATACAATGTACTACACTGTGCATTTCGTCTAATGCGGGTTTTTCAGTAAATTCTAAGTTTTTCAGTGCAACTCACTCATATAGAATGTACTACACTGTGCATTTCGTCTAATTCGGGTTTTTCAGTAAATTCTAAGTTTTTCAGTGCAACTCACTCATATTCAATATACTACACTGTGCATTTCGTCTAATGCGGGTTTTTCAGTAAATTCTAAGTTTTTCAGTGCAACTCACTCATATACAATGTACTACACTGTGCATTTCGTCTAATGCGGGTTTTTCAGTAAATTCTAAGTTTTTCAGTGCAACTCACTCATATACAATGTACTACACTGTGCATTTCGTCTAATGCGGGTTTTTCAGTAAATTCTAAGTTTTTCTGTGCAACTCACTCATATACAATATACTACACTGTGCATTTCGTCTAATGCGGGTTTTTCAGTAAATTCTAAGTTTTTCAGTGCAACTCACTCATATACAATGTACTACACTGTGCATTTCGTCTAATGCGGGTTTTTCAGTAAATTCTAAGTTTTTCAATGCAAATCACACATATACAATGTACTACACTGTGCATTTCGTCTAATGCGGGTTTTTCAGTAAATTCTAAGTTTTTCAGTGCAACTCACTCATATACTATGTACTACACTGTGCATTTCGTCTAATGCGGGTTTTTCAGTAAATTCTAAGTTTTTCAGTGCAACTCACTCATATACAATGTACTACACTGTGCATTTCGTCTAATGCGGGTTTTTCAGTAAATTCTAAGTTTTTCAGTGCAACTCACTCATATACAATGTACTACACTGTGCATTTCGTCTAATGCGGGTTTTTCATTAAATTCTAAGTTTTTCAGTGCAACTCACTCATATACAATGTACTACACTGTGCATTTCGTCTAATGCGGGTTTTTCAGTAAATTCTAACTTTTTCAATGCAACTCACACATATACAATGTACTACACTGTGCATTTCGTCTAATGCGGGTTTTTCAGTAAATTCTAAGTTTTTCAGTGCAACTCACTCATATACTATGTACTACACTGTGCATTTCGTCTAATGCGGGTTTTTCAGTAAATTCTAAGTTTTTCAGTGCAACTCACTCATATACTATGTACTACACTTTGCATTTCGTCTAATGCAGGTTTTTCAGTAATTTCTAAGTTTTTCAGTGCAACTCACTCATATACAATGTACTACACTGTGCCTTTCGTCTAATGCGGGTTTTTCAGTAAATTCTAAGTTTTTCAGTGCAACTCATTCATATACAATGTACTACACTGTGCATTTCGTCTAATGCGGGTTTTTCAGTAAATTCTAAGTTTTTCAGTGCAACTCACTCATATAGAATGTACTACACTGTGCATTTCGTCTAATTCGGGTTTTTCAGTAAATTCTAAGTTTTTCAGTGCAACTCACTCATATTCAATATACTACACTGTGCATTTCGTCTAATGCGGGTTTTTCAGTAAATTCTAAGTTTTTCAGTGCAACTCACTCATATACAATGTACTACACTGTGCATTTCGTCTAATGCGGGTTTTTCAGTAAATTCTAAGTTTTTCAGTGCAACTCACTCATATACAATGTACTACACTGTGCATTTCGTCTAATGCGGGTTTTTCAGTAAATTCTAAGTTTTTCTGTGCAACTCACTCATATACAATATACTACACTGTGCATTTCGTCTAATGCGGGTTTTTCAGTAAATTCTAAGTTTTTCAGTGCAACTCACTCATATACAATGTACTACACTGTGCATTTCGTCTAATGCGGGTTTTTCAGTAAATTCTAAGTTTTTCAATGCAAATCACACATATACAATGTACTACACTGTGCATTTCGTCTAATGCGGGTTTTTCAGTAAATTCTAAGTTTTTCAGTGCAACTCACTCATATACAATGTACTACACTGTGCATTTCGTCTAATGCGGGTTTTTCAGTAAATTCTAAGTTTTTCAGTGCAACTCACTCATATACAATGTACTACACTGTGCATTTCGTCTAATGCGGGTTTTTCATTAAATTCTAAGTTTTTCAGTGCAACTCACTCATATACTATGTACTACACTTTGCATTTCGTCTAATGCAGGTTTTTCAGTAATTTCTAAGTTTTTCAGTGCAACTCACTCATATACAATGTACTACACTGTGCCTTTCGTCTAATGCGGGTTTTTCAGTAAATTCTAAGTTTTTCAGTGCAACTCACTCATATACAATGTACTACACTGTGCATTTCGTCTAATGCGGGTTTTTCAGTAAATTCTAAGTTTTTCAGTGCAACTCACTCATATACAATGTACTACACTGTGCATTTCGTCTAATGCGGGTTTTTCAGTAAATTCTAAGTTTTTCAGTGCAACTCACTCATATACTATGTACTACACTGTGCATTTCGTCTAATGCGGGTTTTTCAGTAAATTCTAAGTTTTTCAGTGCAACTCACTCATATACAATGTACTACACTGTACATTTCGTCTAATGCGGGTTTTTCAGTAAATTCTAAGTTTTTCAGTGCAACTCACTCATATACAATGTACTACACTGTGGATTTCATCTAATGCGGGTTTTTCAGTAAATTCTAAGTTTTTCAGTGCAACTCACTCATAACAATGTACTACACTGTGCATTTCGTCTAATGCGGGTTTTTCAGTAAATTCTAAGTTTTTCAGTGCAACTCACTCATATACAATGTACTACACTGTGCATTTCGTCTAATGCGGGTTTTTCAGTAAATTCTAAGTTTTTCAGTGCAACTCACTCATATACAATGTACTACACTGTGCATTTCGTCTAATGCGGGTTTTTCAGTAAATTCTAAGTTTTTCAGTGCAACTCACTCATATACTATGTACTACACTGTACATTTCGTCTAAAGCGGGTTTTTCAGTAAATTCTAAGTTTTTCAGTGCAACTCACTCATATACAATGTACTACATTGTGCATTTCGTCTAATGCGGGTTTTTCAGTAAATTCTAAGTTTTACAGTGCAACTCACTCATATACAATATACTACACTGTGCATTTCGTCTAATGCGGGTTTTTCAGTAAATTCTAAGTTTTTCAGTGCAACTCACTCATATACAATGTACTACACTGTGGATTTCGTCTAATGCGGGTTTTTCAGTAAATTCTAAGTTTTTCAGTGCAACTCACTCATATACAATGTACTACACTGTACATTTCGTCTAATGCGGGTTTTTCAGTAAATTCTAAGTTTTTCAGTGCAACTCACTCATATACAATGTACTACACTGTGGATTTCGTCTAATGCGGGTTTTTCTGTAAATTCTAAGTTTTTCAGTGCAACTCACTCATATACAATGTACTACACTGTGGATTTCGTCTAATGCGGGTTTTTCAGTAAATTCTAAGTTTTTCAGTGCAACTCACTCATATACAATGTACTACACTGTGCATTTCGTCTAATGCGGGTTTTTCAGTAAATTCTAAGTTTTTCAGTGCAACTCACTCATATAGAATGTACTACACTGTGGATTTTGTCTAATGCGGGTTTTTCAGTAAATTCTAAGTTTTTCAGTGCAACTCACTCATATACAATGTACTACACTGTGCATTTCGTCTAATGCGGGTTTTTCAGTAAATTCTAAGTTTTTCAGTGCAACTCACTCATATACTATGTACTACACTTTGCATTTCGTCTAATGCAGGTTTTTCAGTAATTTCTAAGTTTTTCAGTGCAACTCACTCATATACAATGTACTACACTGTGCCTTTCGTCTAATGCGGGTTTTTCAGTAAATTCTAAGTTTTTCAGTGCAACTCACTCATATACAATGTACTACACTGTGCATTTCGTCTAATGCGGGTTTTTCAGTAAATTCTAAGTTTTTCAGTGCAACTCACTCATATACAATGTACTACACTGTGCATTTCGTCTAATTCGGGTTTTTCAGTAAATTCTAAGTTTTTCAGTGCAACTCACTCATATTCAATATACTACACTGTGCATTTCGTCTAATGCGGGTTTTTCAGTAAATTCTAAGTTTTTCAGTGCAACTCACTCATATACAATGTACTACACTGTGCATTTCGTCTAATGCGGGTTTTTCAGTAAATTCTAAGTTTTTCAGTGCAACTCACTCATATACAATGTACTACACTGTGCATTTCGTCTAATGCGGGTTTTTCAGTAAATTCTAAGTTTTTCTGTGCAACTCACTCATATACAATATACTACACTGTGCATTTCGTCTAATGCGGGTTTTTCAGTAAATTCTCAGTTATTCAGTGCAACTCACTCATATACAATGTACTACACTGTGCATTTCGTCTAATGCGGGTTTTTCAGTAAATTCTAAGTTTTTCAATGCAAATCACACATATACAATGTACTACACTGTGCATTTCGTCTAATGCGGGTTTTTCAGTAAATTCTAAGTTTTTCAGTGCAACTCACTCATATACTATGTACTACACTGTGCATTTCGTCTAATGCGGGTTTTTCAGTAAATTCTAAGTTTTTCAGTGCAACTCACTCATATACTATGTACTACACTGTGCATTTCGTCTAATGCGGGTTTTTCAGTAAATTCTAAGTTTTTCAGTGCAACTCACTCATATACAATGTACTACACTGTGGATTTCGTCTAATGCGGGTTTTTCTGTAAATTCTAAGTTTTTCAGTGCAACTCACTCATATACAATGTACTACACTGTGGATTTCGTCTAATGCGGGTTTTTCAGTAAATTCTAAGTTTTTCAGTGCAACTCACTCATATACAATGTACTACACTGTGCATTTCGTCTAATGCGGGTTTTTCAGTAAATTCTAAGTTTTTCAGTGCAACTCACTCATATAGAATGTACTACACTGTGGATTTCGTCTAATGCGGGTTTTTCAGTAAATTCTAAGTTTTTCAGTGCAACTCACTCATATACAATGTACTACACTGTGCATTTCGTCTAATGCGGGTTTTTCAGTAAATTCTAAGTTTTTCAGTGCAACTCACTCATATACTATGTACTACACTTTGCATTTCGTCTAATGCAGGTTTTTCAGTAATTTCTAAGTTTTTCAGTGCAACTCACTCATATACAATGTACTACACTGTGCCTTTCGTCTAATGCGGGTTTTTCAGTAAATTCTAAGTTTTTCAGTGCAACTCATTCATATACAATGTACTACACTGTGCATTTCGTCTAATGCGGGTTTTTCAGTAAATTCTAAGTTTTTCAGTGCAACTCACTCATATAGAATGTACTACACTGTGCATTTCGTCTAATTCGGGTTTTTCAGTAAATTCTAAGTTTTTCAGTGCAACTCACTCATATTCAATATACTACACTGTGCATTTCGTCTAATGCGGGTTTTTCAGTAAATTCTAAGTTTTTCAGTGCAACTCACTCATATACAATGTACTACACTGTGCATTTCGTCTAATGCGGGTTTTTCAGTAAATTCTAAGTTTTTCAGTGCAACTCACTCATATACAATGTACTACACTGTGCATTTCGTCTAATGCGGGTTTTTCAGTAAATTCTAAGTTTTTCTGTGCAACTCACTCATATACAATATACTACACTGTGCATTTCGTCTAATGCGGGTTTTTCAGTAAATTCTAAGTTTTTCAGTGCAACTCACTCATATACAATGTACTACACTGTGCATTTCGTCTAATGCGGGTTTTTCAGTAAATTCTAAGTTTTTCAGTGCAACTCACTCATATACAATGTACTACACTGTGCATTTCGTCTAATTCGGGTTTTTCAGTAAATTCTAAGTTTTTCAGTGCAACTCACTCATATTCAATATACTACACTGTGCATTTCGTCTAATGCGGGTTTTTCAGTAAATTCTAAGTTTTTCAGTGCAACTCACTCATATACAATGTACTACACTGTGCATTTCGTCTAATGCGGGTTTTTCAGTAAATTCTAAGTTTTTCAGTGCAACTCACTCATATACAATGTACTACACTGTGCATTTCGTCTAATGCGGGTTTTTCAGTAAATTCTAAGTTTTTCTGTGCAACTCACTCATATACAATATACTACACTGTGCATTTCGTCTAATGCGGGTTTTTCAGTAAATTCTCAGTTATTCAGTGCAACTCACTCATATACAATGTACTACACTGTGCATTTCGTCTAATGCGGGTTTTTCAGTAAATTCTAAGTTTTTCAATGCAAATCACACATATACAATGTACTACACTGTGCATTTCGTCTAATGCGGGTTTTTCAGTAAATTCTAAGTTTTTCAGTGCAACTCACTCATATACTATGTACTACACTGTGCATTTCGTCTAATGCGGGTTTTTCAGTAAATTCTAAGTTTTTCAGTGCAACTCACTCATATACTATGTACTACACTGTGCATTTCGTCTAATGCGGGTTTTTCAGTAAATTCTAAGTTTTTCAGTGCAACTCACTCATATACAATGTACTACACTGTGGATTTCGTCTAATGCGGGTTTTTCTGTAAATTCTAAGTTTTTCAGTGCAACTCACTCATATACAATGTACTACACTGTGGATTTCGTCTAATGCGGGTTTTTCAGTAAATTCTAAGTTTTTCAGTGCAACTCACTCATATACAATGTACTACACTGTGCATTTCGTCTAATGCGGGTTTTTCAGTAAATTCTAAGTTTTTCAGTGCAACTCACTCATATAGAATGTACTACACTGTGGATTTCGTCTAATGCGGGTTTTTCAGTAAATTCTAAGTTTTTCAGTGCAACTCACTCATATACAATGTACTACACTGTGCATTTCGTCTAATGCGGGTTTTTCAGTAAATTCTAAGTTTTTCAGTGCAACTCACTCATATACTATGTACTACACTTTGCATTTCGTCTAATGCAGGTTTTTCAGTAATTTCTAAGTTTTTCAGTGCAACTCACTCATATACAATGTACTACACTGTGCCTTTCGTCTAATGCGGGTTTTTCAGTAAATTCTAAGTTTTTCAGTGCAACTCATTCATATACAATGTACTACACTGTGCATTTCGTCTAATGCGGGTTTTTCAGTAAATTCTAAGTTTTTCAGTGCAACTCACTCATATAGAATGTACTACACTGTGCATTTCGTCTAATTCGGGTTTTTCAGTAAATTCTAAGTTTTTCAGTGCAACTCACTCATATTCAATATACTACACTGTGCATTTCGTCTAATGCGGGTTTTTCAGTAAATTCTAAGTTTTTCAGTGCAACTCACTCATATACAATGTACTACACTGTGCATTTCGTCTAATGCGGGTTTTTCAGTAAATTCTAAGTTTTTCAGTGCAACTCACTCATATACAATGTACTACACTGTGCATTTCGTCTAATGCGGGTTTTTCAGTAAATTCTAAGTTTTTCTGTGCAACTCACTCATATACAATATACTACACTGTGCATTTCGTCTAATGCGGGTTTTTCAGTAAATTCTAAGTTTTTCAGTGCAACTCACTCATATACAATGTACTACACTGTGCATTTCGTCTAATGCGGGTTTTTCAGTAAATTCTAAGTTTTTCAATGCAAATCACACATATACAATGTACTACACTGTGCATTTCGTCTAATGCGGGTTTTTCAGTAAATTCTAAGTTTTTCAGTGCAACTCACTCATATACAATGTACTACACTGTGCATTTCGTCTAATGCGGGTTTTTCAGTAAATTCTAAGTTTTTCAGTGCAACTCACTCATATACAATGTACTACACTGTGCATTTCGTCTAATGCGGGTTTTTCAGTAAATTCTAAGTTTTTCAGTGCAACTCACTCATATAGAATGTACTACACTGTGGATTTCGTCTAATGCGGGTTTTTCAGTAAATTCTAAGTTTTTCAGTGCAACTCACTCATATACAATGTACTACACTGTGCATTTCGTCTAATGCGGGTTTTTCAGTAAATTCTAAGTTTTTCAGTGCAACTCACTCATATACTATGTACTACACTTTGCATTTCGTCTAATGCGGTTTTTTCAGTAAATTCTAAGTTTTTCAGTGCAACTCACTCATATACAATGTACTACACTGTGCCTTTCGTCTAATGCGGGTTTTTCAGTAAATTCTAAGTTTTTCAGTGCAACTCACTCATATACAATGTACTACACTGTGCATTTCGTCTAATGCGGGTTTTTCAGTAAATTCTAAGTTTTTCAGTGCAACTCACTCATATACAATGTACTACACTGTGCATTTCGTCTAATTCGGGTTTTTCAGTAAATTCTAAGTTTTTCAGTGCAACTCACTCATATTCAATATACTACACTGTGCATTTCGTCTAATGCGGGTTTTTCAGTAAATTCTAAGTTTTTCAGTGCAACTCACTCATATACAATGTACTACACTGTGCATTTCGTCTAATGCGGGTTTTTCAGTAAATTCTAAGTTTTTCAGTGCAACTCACTCATATACAATGTACTACACTGTGCATTTCGTCTAATGCGGGTTTTTCAGTAAATTCTAAGTTTTTCAGTGCAACTCACTCATATACAATGTACTACACTGTGCATTTCGTCTAATGCGGGTTTTTCAGTAAATTCTAAGTTTTTCAGTGCAACTCACTCATATACAATGTACTACACTGTGCATTTCGTCTAATGCGGGTTTTTCAGTAAATTCTAAGTTTTTCAGTGCAACTCACATATATACAATGTACTACACAGTGCATTTCGTCTAATGCGGGTTTTTCAGTAAATTCTAAGTTTTTCAGTGCAACTCACTCATATACAATGTACTACACTGTGGATTTCGTCTAATGCGGGTTTTTCAGTAAATTCTAAGTTTTTCAGTCCAACTCACTCATATACAATGTACTACACTGTGCATTTCGTCTAATGCGGGTTTTTCAGTAAATTCTAAGTTTTTCAGTGCAACTCACTCATATACAATGTACTACACTGTGCATTTCGTCTAATGCGGGTATTTCAGTAAATTCTAAGTTTTTCAGTGCAACTCACTCATATACAATGTACTACACTGTGCATTTCGTCTAATGCGGGTTTTTCAGTAAATTCTAAGTTTTTCAGTGCAACTCACTCATATACAATGTACTACACTGCGCATTTCGTCTAATGCGGATTTTTCAGTAAATTCTAAGTTTTTCAGTGCAACTCACTCATATACAATGTACTACACTGTGCATTTCGTCTAATGCGGGTTTTTCAGTAAATTCTAAGTTTTTCAGTGCAACTCACTCATATACAATGTACTACACTGTGCATTTCGTCTAATGCGGGTTTTTCAGTAAATTCTAAGTTTTTCAGTGCAACTCACTCATATACAATGTACTACACAGTGCATTGCGTCTAATGCGGGTTTTTCAGTAAATTCTAAGTTTTTCAGTGCAACTCACTCATATACAGTGTACTACACTGTGCATTGCGTCTAATGCGGGTTTTTCAGTAAATTCTAAGTTTTTCAGTGCAACTCACTCATATACAACGTACTACACTGTGCATTTCGTCTAATGCGGGTTTTTCAGTAAATTCTAAGTTTTTCAGTGCAACTCACTCATATACAATGTACTACACTGTGCATTTCGTCTAATGCGGGTTTTTCAGTAAATTCTAAGTTTTTCAGTGCAAATCACTCATAAACAATGTACTACACTGTGCATTTCGTCTAATGCGGGTTTTTCAGTAAATTCTAAGTTTTTCAGTGCAACTCACTCATATACAATGTACTAAACTGTGCATTTCGTCTAATGCGGGTTTTTCAGTAAATTCTAAGTTTTTCAGTGCAACGCACTCATATTCAATGTACTACACTGTGCATTTTCTCTAATTCGGGTTTTTCAGTAAATTCTAAGTTTTTCAGTGCAACTCACTCATATTCAATATACTACACTGTGCATTTCGTCTAATGCGGGTTTTTCAGTAAATTCTAAGTTTTTCAGTGCAACTCACTCATATACAATGTACTACACTGTGCATTTCGTCTAATGCGGGTTTTTCAGTAAATTCTAAGTTTTTCAGTGCAACTCACTCATATACAATGTACTACACTGTGCATTTCGTCTAATGCGGGTTTTTCAGTAAATTCTAAGTTTTTCAGTGCAACTCACTCATATACAATGTACTACACTGTGCATTTCGTCTAATGCGGGTTTTTCAGTAAATTCTAAGTTTTTCAGTGCAACTCACTCATATACAATGTACTACACTGTGCATTTCGTCTAATGCGGGTTTTTCAGTAAATTCTAAGTTTTTCAGTGCAACTCACATATATACAATGTACTACACAGTGCATTTCGTCTAATGCGGGTTTTTCAGTAAATTCTAAGTTTTTCAGTGCAACTCACTCATATACAATGTACTACACTGTGGATTTCGTCTAATGCGGGTTTTTCAGTAAATTCTAAGTTTTTCAGTCCAACTCACTCATATACAATGTACTACACTGTGCATTTCGTCTAATGCGGGTTTTTCAGTAAATTCTAAGTTTTTCAGTGCAACTCACTCATATACAATGTACTACACTGTGCATTTCGTCTAATGCGGGTATTTCAGTAAATTCTAAGTTTTTCAGTGCAACTCACTCATATACAATGTACTACACTGTGCATTTCGTCTAATGCGGGTTTTTCAGTAAATTCTAAGTTTTTCAGTGCAACTCACTCATATACAATGTACTACACTGCGCATTTCGTCTAATGCGGATTTTTCAGTAAATTCTAAGTTTTTCAGTGCAACTCACTCATATACAATGTACTACACTGTGCATTTCGTCTAATGCGGGTTTTTCAGTAAATTCTAAGTTTTTCAGTGCAACTCACTCATATACAATGTACTACACTGTGCATTTCGTCTAATGCGGGTTTTTCAGTAAATTCTAAGTTTTTCAGTGCAACTCACTCATATACAATGTACTACACAGTGCATTGCGTCTAATGCGGGTTTTTCAGTAAATTCTAAGTTTTTCAGTGCAACTCACTCATATACAGTGTACTACACTGTGCATTGCGTCTAATGCGGGTTTTTCAGTAAATTCTAAGTTTTTCAGTGCAACTCACTCATATACAACGTACTACACTGTGCATTTCGTCTAATGCGGGTTTTTCAGTAAATTCTAAGTTTTTCAGTGCAACTCACTCATATACAATGTACTACACTGTGCATTTCGTCTAATGCGGGTTTTTCAGTAAATTCTAAGTTTTTCAGTGCAAATCACTCATAAACAATGTACTACACTGTGCATTTCGTCTAATGCGGGTTTTTCAGTAAATTCTAAGTTTTTCAGTGCAACTCACTCATATACAATGTACTAAACTGTGCATTTCGTCTAATGCGGGTTTTTCAGTAAATTCTAAGTTTTTCAGTGCAACGCACTCATATTCAATGTACTACACTGTGCATTTTCTCTAATGCGGGTTTTTCAGTAAATTCTAAGTTTTTCAGTGCAACTCACTCATATACAATGTACTACACTGTGCATTTCGTCTAATGCGGGTTTTTCAGTAAATTCTAAGTTTTTCAGTGCAACTCACTCATATACAATGTACTACACTGTGCATTTCGTCTAATGCGGGTTTTTCAGTAAATTCTAAGTTTTTCAGTGCAACTCACTCATATACAATGTACTACACTGTGCATTTCGTCTAATGCGGGTTTTTCAGTAAATTCTAAGTTTTTCAGTGCAACTCACTCAAATACAATGTACTCCACTGTGCATTTCGTCTGATGCGGGTTTTTCAGTAAATTCTAAGTTTTTCAATGCAACTCACTCATATACAATGTACTACACTGTGCATTTCGTCTAATGCGGGTTTTTCAGTAAATTCTAAGTTTTCAGTGCAACTCACTCATATACTATGTACTACACTGTGCATTTCGTCTAATGCGGGTTTTTCAGTAAATTCTAAGTTTTTCAGTGCAACTCACTCAAATACAATGTACTCCACTGTGCATTTCGTCTGATGCGGGTTTTTCAGTAAATTCTAAGTTTTTCAATGCAACTCTCTCATATACAATGTACTACACTCTGCATTTCGTCTAATGCGGGTTTTTCAGTAAATTCTAAGTTTTTCAGTGCAACTCACTCATATACAATGTACTACACTGTGCATTTCGTCTAATGCGGGTTTTTCAGTAAATTCTAAGTTTTTCAGTGCAACTCACTCATATACAATGTACTACACTGTGCATTTCGTCTAATGCGGGTTTTTCAGTAAATTCTAAGTTTTTCAGTGCAACTCACTCATATACAATGTACTACACTGTGCATTTCGTCTAATACGGGTTTTTCAGTAAATTCTAACGTTTTCAGTGCAACTCACTCATATACAATGTACTACACTGTGCATTTCGTCTAATGCGGGTTTTTCAGTAAATTCTAAGTTTTTCAGTGCAACTCACTCATATACAATGTACTACACTGTGCATTTCGTCTAATGCGGGTTTTTCAGTAAATCTAAGTTTTTCAGTGCAACGCACTCATATTCAATGTACTACACTGTGCATTTCGTCTAATGCGGGTTTTTCAGTAAATTCTAAATTTTTCAGTGCAACTCACTCATATACAATGTACTACACTGTGCATTTCGTCTAATGCGGGTTTTTCAGTAAATTCTAAGTTTTTCAGTGCAACTCACTCATATACAATGTACTACACTGTGCATTTCGTCTAATGCGGGTTTTTCAGTAAATTCTTAGTTTTTCAGTGCAACTCACTCATATACAATGTCCTACACTGTGCATTTCGTCTAATGCGGGTTTTTCAGTAAATTCTAAGTTTTTCAGTGAAACTCACTCATATACAATGTACTACACTGTGCATTTCGTCTAATGCGGGTTTTTTCAGAAAATTCTAAGTTTTTCAGTGCAACGCACTCATATTCAATGTACTACACTGTGCATTCCGTCTCATGCGGGTTTTCAGTAAATTCTAAGTTTTTCAGTGCAACTCACTCATATACAATGTACTACACTGTGCATTTCGTCTAATGCGGGTTTTTCAGTAAATTCTAAGTTTTTCAGTGCAACTCACTCATATACAATGTACTACACTGTGCATTTCGTCTAATGCGGGTTTTTCAGTAAATTCTAAGTTTTTCAGTGCAACTCACTCATATACAATGTACTACACTGTGCATTTCGTCTAATGCGGGTTTTTCAGTAAATTCTAAGTTTTTCAGTGCAACTCACTCATATACAATGTACTACACTGTGCATTTCGTCTAATGCGGGTTTTTCAGTAAATTCTAAGTTTTTCAGTGCAACTCACTCATATACAATGTAGTACACTGTGCGTTTCGTCTAATGCGGGTTTTTCAGTAAATTCTAAGTTTTTCAGTGCAACTAACTCATATACAATGTACTACACTGTGCATTTCGTCTAATGCGGGTTTTTCAGTAAATTCTAAGTTTTTCAGTGCAACTCACTCATATACAATGTACTACACTGTGCATTTCGTCTAATGCGGGTTTTTCAGTAAATTCTAAGTTTTTCAGTGCAACTCACTCATATACAATGTACTACACTGTGCATTTCGTCTAATGCGGGTTTTTCAGTAAATTCTAAGTTTTTCAGTGCAACTCACTCATATACAATGTACTACACTGTGCATTTCGTCTAATGCGGGTTTTTCAGTAAATTCTAAGTTTTTCAGTGCAACTCACTCAAATACAATGTACTCCACTGTGCATTTCGTCTGATGCGGGTTTTTCAGTAAATTCTAAGTTTTTCAATGCAACTCACTCATATACAATGTACTACACTGTGCATTTCGTCTAATGCGGGTTTTTCAGTAAATTCTAAGTTTTTCAGTGCAACTCACTCATATACTATGTACTACACTGTGCATTTCGTCTAATGCGGGTTTTTCAGTAAATTCTAAGTTTTTCAGTGCAACTCACTCAAATACAATGTACTCCACTGTGCATTTCGTCTGATGCGGGTTTTTCAGTAAATTCTAAGTTTTTCAATGCAACTCTCTCATATACAATGTACTACACTCTGCATTTCGTCTAATGCGGGTTTTTCAGTAAATTCTAAGTTTTTCAGTGCAACTCACTCATATACAATGTACTACACTGTGCATTTCGTCTAATGCGGGTTTTTCAGTAAATTCTAAGTTTTTCAGTGCAACTCACTCATATACAATGTACTACACTGTGCATTTCGTCTAATGCGGGTTTTTCAGTAAATTCTAAGTTTTTCAGTGCAACTCACTCATATACAATGTACTACACTGTGCATTTCGTCTAATACGGGTTTTTCAGTAAATTCTAACGTTTTCAGTGCAACTCACTCATATACAATGTACTACACTGTGCATTTCGTCTAATGCGGGTTTTTCAGTAAATTCTAAGTTTTTCAGTGCAACTCACTCATATACAATGTACTACACTGTGCATTTCGTCTAATGCGGGTTTTTCAGTAAATTCTAAGTTTTTCATTGCAACGCACTCATATTCAATGTACTACACTGTGCATTTCGTCTAATGCGGGTTTTTCAGTAAATTCTAAATTTTTCAGTGCAACTCACTCATATACAATGTACTACACTGTGCATTTCGTCTAATGCGGGTTTTTCAGTAAATTCTAAGTTTTTCAGTGCAACTCACTCATATACAATGTACTACACTGTGCATTTCGTCTAATGCGGGTTTTTCAGTAAATTCTTAGTTTTTCAGTGCAACTCACTCATATACAATGTCCTACACTGTGCATTTCGTCTAATGCGGGTTTTTCAGTAAATTCTAAGTTTTTCAGTGAAACTCACTCATATACAATGTACTACACTGTGCATTTCGTCTAATGCGGGTTTTTCAGAAAATTCTAAGTTTTTCAGTGCAACGCACTCATATTCAATGTACTACACTGTGCATTCCGTCTAATGCGGGTTTTCAGTAAATTCTAAGTTTTTCAGTGCAACTCACTCATATACAATGTACTACACTGTGCATTTCGTCTAATGCGGGTTTTTCAGTAAATTCTAAGTTTTTCAGTGCAACTCACTCATATACAATGTAGTACACTGTGCATTTCGTCTAATGCGGGTTTTTCAGTAAATTCTAAGTTTTTCAGTGCAACTCACTCATATACAATGTACTACACTGTGCATTTCGTCTAATGCGGGTTTTTCAGTAAATTCTAAGTTTTTCAGTGCAACTCACTCATATACAATGTACTACACTGTGCATTTCGTCTAATGCGGGTTTTTCAGTAAATTCTAAGTTTTTCAGTGCAACTCACTCATATACAATGTAGTACACTGTGCATTTCGTCTAATGCGGGTTTTTCAGTAAATTCTAAGTTTTTCAGTGCAACTAACTCATATACAATGTACTACACTGTGCATTTCGTCTAATGCGGGTTTTTCAGTAAATTCTAAGTTTTTCAGTGCAACTCACTCATATACAATGTACTACACTGTGCATTTCGTCTAATGCGGGTTTTTCAGTAAATTCTAAGTTTTTCAGTGCAACTCACTCATATACTATGTACTACACTGTGCATTTCGTCTAATGCGGGTTTTTCAGTAAATTCTAAGTTTTTCAGTGCAACTCACTCATATACTATGTACTACACTGTACATTTCGTCTAATGCGGGTTTTTCAGTAAATTCTAAATTTTTCAGTGCAACTCACTCATATACAATGTACTACACTGTGCATTTCGTCTAATGCGGGTTTTTCAGTAAATTCTAGTTTTTCAGTGCAACTCACTCATATACAATGTACTACACTGTGCATTTCGTCTAATGCGGGTTTTTCAGTAAATTCTAAGTTTTTCAGTGCAACTCACTCATATACAATGTACTACACTGTGCATTTCGTCTAATGCGGGTTTTTCAGTAAATTCTAAGTTTTTCAGTGCAACTCACTCATATACAATGTACTACACTGTGCATTTCGTCTAATGCGGGTTTTTCAGTAAATTCTAAGTTTTTCAGTGCAACTCACTCATATACAATGTACTACACTGTGCATTTCGTCTAATGCGGGTTTTTCAGTAAATTCTAAGTTTTTCAGTGCAACTCACTCATATACAATGTACTACACTGTGCATTTCGTCTAATGCGGGTTTTTCAGTAAATTCTAAGTTTTTCAGTGCAACTCACTCATATACAATGTACTACACTGTGCATTTCGTCTAATGCGGGTTTTTCAGTAAATTCTAAGTTTTTCAGTGCAACTCACTCATATACAATGTACTACACTGTGCATTTCGTCTAATGCGGGTTTTTCAGTAAATTCTAAGTTTTTCAGTGCAACTCACTCATATACTATGTACTACACTGTGCATTTCGTCTAATGCGGGTTTTTCAGTAAATTCTAAGTTTTTCAGTGCAACTCACTCATATACAATGTACTAAACTGTGCCTTTCGTCTAATGCGGGTTTTTCAGTAAATTCTAAGTTTTTCAGTGCAACTCACTCATATACAATGTACTACACTGTACATTTAGTCTAATGCGGGTTTTTCAGTAAATTCTAAGTTTTTCAGTGCAACTCACTCATATACAATGTACTACACTCTGCATTTCGTCTAATGCGGGTTTTTCAGTAAATTCTAAGTTTTTCAGTGCAACTCACTCATATACTATGTACTACACTGTGCATTTCGTCTAATGCGGGTTTTTCAGTAAATTCTAAGTTTTTCAGTGCAACTCACTCATATACTATGTACTACACTGTACATTTCGTCTAATGCGGGTTTTTCAGTAAATTCTAAATTTTTCAGTGCAACTCACTCATATACAATGTACTACACTGTGCATTTCGTCTAATGCGGGTTTTTCAGTAAATTCTAGTTTTTCAGTGCAACTCACTCATATACAATGTACTACACTGTGCATTTCGTCTAATGCGGGTTTTTCAGTAAATTCTAAGTTTTTCAGTGCAACTCACTCATATACAATGTACTACACTGTGCATTTCGTCTAATGCGGGTTTTTCAGTAAATTCTAAGTTTTTCAGTGCAACTCACTCATATACAATGTACTACACTGTGCATTTCGTCTAATGCGGGTTTTTCAGTAAATTCTAATTTTTCAGTGCAACTCACTCATATACTATGTACTACACTGTGCATTTCGTCTAATGCGGGTTTTTCAGTAAATTCTAAGTTTTTAAGTGCAACTCACTCATATACAATGTACTAAACTGTGCCTTTCGTCTAATGCGGGTTTTTCAGTAAATTCTAAGTTTTTTAGTGCAACTCACTCATATACAATGTACTACACTGTACATTTAGTCTAATGCGGGTTTTTCAGTAAATTCTAAGTTTTTCAGTGCAACTCACTCATATACAATGTACTACACTGTGGATTTCGTCTAATGCGGGTTTTTCAGTAAATTCTAAGTTTTTCAGTGCAACTCACTCATATACAATGTACTACACTGTGGATTTCGTCTAATGCGGGTTTTTCAGTAAATTCTAAGTTTTTCAGTGCAACTCACTCATATACAATGTACTACACTGTGCATTTCGTCTAATGCGGGTTTTTCAGTAAATTCTAAGTTTTTCAGTGCAACTCACTCATATACAATGTACTACACTGTGGATTTCATCTAATGCGGGTTTTTCAGTAAATTCTAAGTTTTTCAGTGCAACTCACTCATAACAATGTACTACACTGTGCATTTCGTCTAATGCGGGTTTTTCAGTAAATTCTAAGTTTTTCAGTGCAACTCACTCATATACAATGTACTACACTGTGCATTTCGTCTAATGCGGGTTTTTCAGTAAATTCTAAGTTTTTCAGTGCAACTCACTCATATACAATGTACTACACTGTGCATTTCGTCTAATGCGGGTTTTTCAGTAAATTCTAAGTTTTTCAGTGCAACTCACTCATATACTATGTACTACACTGTACATTTCGTCTAAAGCGGGTTTTTCAGTAAATTCTAAGTTTTTCAGTGCAACTCACTCATATACAATGTACTACATTGTGCATTTCGTCTAATGCGGGTTTTTCAGTAAATTCTAAGTTTTTCAGTGCAACTCACTCATATACAATGTACTACACTGTGCATTTCGTCTAATGCGGGTTTTTCAGTAAATTCTAAGTTTTTCAGTGCAACTCACTCATATACTATGTACTACACTGTGCATTTCGTCTAATGCGGGTTTTTCAGTAAATTCTAAGTTTTTCAGTGCAACTCACTCATATACAATGTACTACACTGTACATTTCGTCTAATGCGGGTTTTTCAGTAAATTCTAAGTTTTTCAGTGCAACTCACTCATATACAATGTACTACACTGTGCATTTCGTCTAATGCGGGTTTTTCAGTAAATTCTAAGTTTTTCAGTGCAACTCACTCATATACTATGTACTACACTTTGCATTTCGTCTAATGCAGGTTTTTCAGTAATTTCTAAGTTTTTCAGTGCAACTCACTCATATACAATGTACTACACTGTGCCTTTCGTCTAATGCGGGTTTTTTCAGTAAATTCTAAGTTTTTCAGTGCAACTCACTCATATACAATGTACTACACTGTGCATTTCGTCTAATGCGGGTTTTTCAGTAAATTCTAAGTTTTTCAGTGCAACTCACTCATATACAATGTACTACACTGTGCATTTCGTCTAATTCGGGTTTTTCAGTAAATTCTAAGTTTTTCAGTGCAACTCACTCATATTCAATATACTACACTGTGCATTTCGTCTAATGAGGGTTTTTCAGTAAATTCTAAGTTTTTCAGTGCAACTCACTCATATACAATGTACTACACTGTGCATTTCGTCTAATGCGGGTTTTTCAGTAAATTCTAAGTTTTTCAGTGCAACTCACTCATATACAATGTACTACACTGTGCATTTCGTCTAATGCGGGTTTTTCAGTAAATTCTAAGTTTTTCTGTGCAACTCACTCATATACAATGTACTACACTGTGCATTTCGTCTAATGCGGGTTTTAAAGTAAATTCTAAGTTTTTCAGTGCAACTCACTCATATACAATGTACTACACTGTGCATTTCGTCTAATGCGGGTTTTTCAGTAAATTCTAAGTTTTTCAGTGCAACTCACTCATATACAATGTACTACACTGTGCATTTCGTCTAATGCGGGTTTTTCAGTAAATTCTAAGTTTTTCAGTGCAACTCACTCATATACTATGTACTACACTGTGCATTTCGTCTAATGCGGGTTTTTCAGTAAATTCTAAGTTTTTCAGTGCAACTCACTCATATACAATGTACTACACTGTACATTTAGTCTAATGCGGGTTTTTCAGTAAATTCTAAGTTTTTCAGTGCAACTCACTCATATACAATGTACTACACTGTGGATTTCGTCTAATGCGGGTTTTTCAGTAAATTCTAAGTTTTTCAGTGCAACTCACTCATATACAATGTACTACACTGTGCATTTCGTCTAATGCGGGTTTTTCAGTAAATTCTAAGTTTTTCAGTGCAACTCACTCATATACAATGTACTACACTGTGCATTTGGTCTAATGCGGGTTTTTCAGTAAATTCTAAGTTTTTCAGTGCAACTCACTCATATACAATGTACTACACTGTGCATTTCGTCTAATGCGGGTTTTTCAGTAAATTCTAAGTTTTTCAGTGCAACTCACTCATATACTATGTACTACACTGTGCATTTCGTCTAATGCGGGTTTTTCAGTAAATTCTAAGTTTTTCAGTGCAACTCACTCATATACAATGTACTACACTGTACATTTCGTCTAATGCGGGTTTTTCAGTAAATTCTAAGTTTTTCAGTGCAACTCACTCATATACAATGTACTACACTGTGCATTTCGTCTAATGCGGGTTTTTCAGTAAATTCTAAGTTTTTTCAGTGCAACTCACTCATATACAATGTACTACACTGTGCATTTCGTCTAATGCGGGTTTTTCAGTAAATTCTAAGTTTTTCAGTGCAACTCACTCATATACTATGTACTACACTGTACATTTCGTCTAAAGCGGGTTTTTCAGTAAATTCTAAGTTTTTCAGTGCAACTCACTCATATACAATGTACTACATTGTGCATTTCGTCTAATGCGGGTTTTTCAGTAAATTCTAAGTTTTACAGTGCAACTCACTCATATACAATATACTACACTGTGCATTTCGTCTAATGCGGGTTTTTCAGTAAATTCTAAGTTTTTCAGTGCAACTCACTCATATACAATGTACTACACTGTGGATTTCGTCTAATGCGGGTTTTTCAGTAAATTCTAAGTTTTTCAGTGCAACTCACTCATATACAATGTACTACACTGTACATTTCGTCTAATGCGGGTTTTTCAGTAAATTCTAAGTTTTTCAGTGCAACTCACTCATATACAATGTACTACACTGTGGATTTCGTCTAATGCGGGTTTTTCTGTAAATTCTAAGTTTTTCAGTGCAACTCACTCATATACAATGTACTACACTGTGGATTTCGTCTAATGCGGGTTTTTCAGTAAATTCTAAGTTTTTCAGTGCAACTCACTCATATACAATGTACTACACTGTGCATTTCGTCTAATGCGGGTTTTTCAGTAAATTCTAAGTTTTTCAGTGCAACTCACTCATATAGAATGTACTACACTGTGGATTTCGTCTAATGCGGGTTTTTCAGTAAATTCTAAGTTTTTCAGTGCAACTCACTCATATACAATGTACTACACTGTGCATTTCGTCTAATGCGGGTTTTTCAGTAAATTCTAAGTTTTTCAGTGCAACTCACTCATATACTATGTACTACACTTTGCATTTCGTCTAATGCAGGTTTTTCAGTAATTTCTAAGTTTTTCAGTGCAACTCACTCATATACAATGTACTACACTGTGCCTTTCGTCTAATGCGGGTTTTTCAGTAAATTCTAAGTTTTTCAGTGCAACTCACTCATATACAATGTACTACACTGTGCATTTCGTCTAATGCGGGTTTTTCAGTAAATTCTAAGTTTTTCAGTGCAACTCACTCATATACAATGTACTACACTGTGCATTTCGTCTAATTCGGGTTTTTCAGTAAATTCTAAGTTTTTCAGTGCAACTCACTCATATTCAATATACTACACTGTGCATTTCGTCTAATGCGGGTTTTTCAGTAAATTCTAAGTTTTTCAGTGCAACTCACTCATATACAATGTACTACACTGTGCATTTCGTCTAATGCGGGTTTTTCAGTAAATTCTAAGTTTTTCAGTGCAACTCACTCATATACAATGTACTACACTGTGCATTTCGTCTAATGCGGGTTTTTCAGTAAATTCTAAGTTTTTCTGTGCAACTCACTCATATACAATGTACTACACTGTGCATTTCGTCTAATGCGGGTTTTTCAGTAAATTCTAAGTTTTTCAGTGCAACTCACTCATATACAATGTACTACACTGTGCATTTCGTCTAATGCGGGTTTTTCAGTAAATTCTAAGTTTTTCAATGCAAATCACACATATACAATGTACTACACTGTGCATTTCGTCTAATGCGGGTTTTTCAGTAAATTCTAAGTTTTTCAATGCAAATCACACATATACAATGTACTACACTGTGCATTTCGTCTAATGCGGGTTTTTCAGTAAATTCTAAGTTTTTCAGTGCAACTCACTCATATACTATGTACTACATTGTGCATTTCGTCTAATGCGGGTTTTTCAGTAAATTCTAAGTTTTTCAGTGCAACTCACTCATATACAATGTACTACACTGTGCATTTCGTCTAATGCGGGTTTTTCAGTAAATTCTAACTTTTTCAATGCAACTCACACATATACAATGTACTACACTGTGCATTTCGTCTAATGCGGGTTTTTCAGTAAATTCTAAGTTTTTCAGTGCAACTCACTCATATACTATGTACTACACTGTGCATTTCGTCTAATGCGGGTTTTTCAGTAAATTCTAAGTTTTTCAGTGCAACTCACTCATATACAATGTACTACACTGTGGATTTCGTCTAATGCGGGTTTTTCAGTAAATTCTAAGTTTTTCAGTGCAACTCACTCATATACAATGTACTACACTGTGCATTTCGTCTAATGCGGGTTTTTCAGTAAATTCTAAGTTTTTCAATGCAAATCACACATATACAATGTACTACACTGTGCATTTCGTCTAATGCGGGTTTTTCAGTAAATTCTAAGTTTTTCAGTGCAACTCACTCATATAGAATGTACTACACTGTGGATTTCGTCTAATGCGGGTTTTTCAGTAAATTCTAAGTTTTTCAGTGCAACTCACTCATATACAATGTACTACACTGTGCATTTCGTCTAATGCGGGTTTTTCAGTAAATTCTAAGTTTTTCAGTGCAACTCACTCATATACAATGTACTACACTGTGCATTTCGTCTAATGCGGGTTTTTCAGTAAATTCTAAGTTTTTCTGTGCAACTCACTCATATACAATGTACTACACTGTGCATTTCGTCTAATGCGGGTTTTTCAGTAAATTCTAAGTTTTTCTGTGCAACTCACTCATATACAATGTACTACACTGTGCATTTCGTCTAATGCGGGTTTTAAAGTAAATTCTAAGTTTTTCAGTGCAACTCACTCATATACAATGTACTACACTGTGCATTTCGTCTAATGCGGGTTTTTCAGTAAATTCTAAGTTTTTCAGTGCAACTCACTCATATACAATGTACTACACTGTGCATTTCGTCTAATGCGGGTTTTTCAGTAAATTCTAAGTTTTTCAGTGCAACTCACTCATATACTATGTACTACACTGTGCATTTCGTCTAATGCGGGTTTTTCAGTAAATTCTAAGTTTTTCAGTGCAACTCACTCATATACAATGTACTACACTGTACATTTAGTCTAATGCGGGTTTTTCAGTAAATTCTAAGTTTTTCAGTGCAACTCACTCATATACAATGTACTACACTGTGGATTTCGTCTAATGCGGGTTTTTCAGTAAATTCTAAGTTTTTCAGTGCAACTCACTCATATACAATGTACTACACTGTGCATTTCGTCTAATGCGGGTTTTTCAGTAAATTCTAAGTTTTTCAGTGCAACTCACTCATATACAATGTACTACACTGTGCATTTGGTCTAATGCGGGTTTTTCAGTAAATTCTAAGTTTTTCAGTGCAACTCACTCATATACAATGTACTACACTGTGCATTTCGTCTAATGCGGGTTTTTCAGTAAATTCTAAGTTTTTCAGTGCAACTCACTCATATACTATGTACTACACTGTGCATTTCGTCTAATGCGGGTTTTTCAGTAAATTCTAAGTTTTTCAGTGCAACTCACTCATATACAATGTACTACACTGTACATTTCGTCTAATGCGGGTTTTTCAGTAAATTCTAAGTTTTTCAGTGCAACTCACTCATATACAATGTACTACACTGTGCATTTCGTCTAATGCGGGTTTTTCAGTAAATTCTAAGTTTTTTCAGTGCAACTCACTCATATACAATGTACTACACTGTGCATTTCGTCTAATGCGGGTTTTTCAGTAAATTCTAAGTTTTTCAGTGCAACTCACTCATATACTATGTACTACACTGTACATTTCGTCTAAAGCGGGTTTTTCAGTAAATTCTAAGTTTTTCAGTGCAACTCACTCATATACAATGTACTACATTGTGCATTTCGTCTAATGCGGGTTTTTCAGTAAATTCTAAGTTTTACAGTGCAACTCACTCATATACAATATACTACACTGTGCATTTCGTCTAATGCGGGTTTTTTCAGTAAATTCTAAGTTTTTCAGTGCAACTCACTCATATACAATGTACTACACTGTGGATTTCGTCTAATGCGGGTTTTTCAGTAAATTCTAAGTTTTTCAGTGCAACTCACTCATATACAATGTACTACACTGTACATTTCGTCTAATGCGGGTTTTTCAGTAAATTCTAAGTTTTTCAGTGCAACTCACTCATATACAATGTACTACACTGTGGATTTCGTCTAATGCGGGTTTTTCTGTAAATTCTAAGTTTTTCAGTGCAACTCACTCATATACAATGTACTACACTGTGGATTTCGTCTAATGCGGGTTTTTCAGTAAATTCTAAGTTTTTCAGTGCAACTCACTCATATACAATGTACTACACTGTGCATTTCGTCTAATGCGGGTTTTTCAGTAAATTCTAAGTTTTTCAGTGCAACTCACTCATATAGAATGTACTACACTGTGGATTTCGTCTAATGCGGGTTTTTCAGTAAATTCTAAGTTTTTCAGTGCAACTCACTCATATACAATGTACTACACTGTGCATTTCGTCTAATGCGGGTTTTTCAGTAAATTCTAAGTTTTTCAGTGCAACTCACTCATATACTATGTACTACACTTTGCATTTCGTCTAATGCAGGTTTTTCAGTAATTTCTAAGTTTTTCAGTGCAACTCACTCATATACAATGTACTACACTGTGCCTTTCGTCTAATGCGGGTTTTTCAGTAAATTCTAAGTTTTTCAGTGCAACTCACTCATATACAATGTACTACACTGTGCATTTCGTCTAATGCGGGTTTTTCAGTAAATTCTAAGTTTTTCAGTGCAACTCACTCATATACAATGTACTACACTGTGCATTTCGTCTAATTCGGGTTTTTCAGTAAATTCTAAGTTTTTCAGTGCAACTCACTCATATTCAATATACTACACTGTGCATTTCGTCTAATGCGGGTTTTTCAGTAAATTCTAAGTTTTTCAGTGCAACTCACTCATATACAATGTACTACACTGTGCATTTCGTCTAATGCGGGTTTTTCAGTAAATTCTAAGTTTTTCAGTGCAACTCACTCATATACAATGTACTACACTGTGCATTTCGTCTAATGCGGGTTTTTCAGTAAATTCTAAGTTTTTCTGTGCAACTCACTCATATACAATGTACTACACTGTGCATTTCGTCTAATGCGGGTTTTTCAGTAAATTCTAAGTTTTTCAGTGCAACTCACTCATATACAATGTACTACACTGTGCATTTCGTCTAATGCGGGTTTTTCAGTAAATTCTAAGTTTTTCAATGCAAATCACACATATACAATGTACTACACTGTGCATTTCGTCTAATGCGGGTTTTTCAGTAAATTCTAAGTTTTTCAATGCAAATCACACATATACAATGTACTACACTGTGCATTTCGTCTAATGCGGGTTTTTCAGTAAATTCTAAGTTTTTCAGTGCAACTCACTCATATACTATGTACTACATTGTGCATTTCGTCTAATGCGGGTTTTTCAGTAAATTCTAAGTTTTTCAGTGCAACTCACTCATATACAATGTACTACACTGTGCATTTCGTCTAATGCGGGTTTTTCAGTAAATTCTAACTTTTTCAATGCAACTCACACATATACAATGTACTACACTGTGCATTTCGTCTAATGCGGGTTTTTCAGTAAATTCTAAGTTTTTCAGTGCAACTCACTCATATACTATGTACTACACTGTGCATTTCGTCTAATGCGGGTTTTTCAGTAAATTCTAAGTTTTTCAGTGCAACTCACTCATATACAATGTACTACACTGTGGATTTCGTCTAATGCGGGTTTTTCAGTAAATTCTAAGTTTTTCAGTGCAACTCACTCATATACAATGTACTACACTGTGCATTTCGTCTAATGCGGGTTTTTCAGTAAATTCTAAGTTTTTCAATGCAAATCACACATATACAATGTACTACACTGTGCATTTCGTCTAATGCGGGTTTTTCAGTAAATTCTAAGTTTTTCAGTGCAACTCACTCATATAGAATGTACTACACTGTGGATTTCGTCTAATGCGGGTTTTTCAGTAAATTCTAAGTTTTTCAGTGCAACTCACTCATATACAATGTACTACACTGTGCATTTCGTCTAATGCGGGTTTTTCAGTAAATTCTAAGTTTTTCAGTGCAACTCACTCATATACAATGTACTACACTGTGCATTTCGTCTAATGCGGGTTTTTCAGTAAATTCTAAGTTTTTCTGTGCAACTCACTCATATACAATGTACTACACTGTGCATTTCGTCTAATGCGGGTTTTAAAGTAAATTCTAAGTTTTTCAGTGCAACTCACTCATATACTATGTACTACATTGTGCATTTCGTCTAATGCGGGTTTTTCAGTAAATTCTAAGTTTTTCAGTGCAACTCACTCATATAGAATGTACTACACTGTGGATTTCGTCTAATGCGGGTTTTTCAGTAAATTCTAAGTTTTTCAGTGCAACTCACTCATATACAATGTACTACACTGTGCATTTCGTCTAATGCGGGTTTTTCAGTAAATTCTAAGTTTTTCAGTGCAACTCACTCATATACAATGTACTACACTGTGCATTTCGTCTAATGCGGGTTTTTCAGTAAATTCTAAGTTTTTCTGTGCAACTCACTCATATACAATGTACTACACTGTGCATTTCGTCTAATGCGGGTTTTAAAGTAAATTCTAAGTTTTTCAGTGCAACTCACTCATATACAATGTACTACACTGTGCATTTCGTCTAATGCGGGTTTTTCAGTAAATTCTAAGTTTTTCAGTGCAACTCACTCATATACAATGTACTACACTGTGCATTTGGTCTAATGCGGGTTTTTCAGTAAATTCTAAGTTTTTCAGTGCAACTCACTCATATACAATGTACTACACTGTGCATTTCGTCTAATGCGGGTTTTTCAGTAAATTCTAAGTTTTTCAGTGCAACTCACTCATATACTATGTACTACACTGTGCATTTCGTCTAATGCGGGTTTTTCAGTAAATTCTAAGTTTTTCAGTGCAACTCACTCATATACAATGTACTACACTGTACATTTCGTCTAATGCGGGTTTTTCAGTAAATTCTAAGTTTTTCAGTGCAACTCACTCATATACAATGTACTACACTGTGCATTTCGTCTAATGCGGGTTTTTCAGTAAATTCTAAGTTTTTTCAGTGCAACTCACTCATATACAATGTACTACACTGTGCATTTCGTCTAATGCGGGTTTTTCAGTAAATTCTAAGTTTTTCAGTGCAACTCACTCATATACTATGTACTACACTGTACATTTCGTCTAAAGCGGGTTTTTCAGTAAATTCTAAGTTTTTCAGTGCAACTCACTCATATACAATGTACTACACTGTGCATTTCGTCTAATGCGGGTTTTTCAGTAAATTCTAAGTTTTTCAGTGCAACTCACTCATATACAATATACTACACTGTGCATTTCGTCTAATGCGGGTTTTTCAGTAAATTCTAAGTTTTTCAGTGCAACTCACTCATATACAATGTACTACACTGTGGATTTCGTCTAATGCGGGTTTTTCAGTAAATTCTAAGTTTTTCAGTGCAACTCACTCATATACAATGTACTACACTGTACATTTCGTCTAATGCGGGTTTTTCAGTAAATTCTAAGTTTTTCAGTGCAACTCACTCATATACAATGTACTACACTGTGGATTTCGTCTAATGCGGGTTTTTCTGTAAATTCTAAGTTTTTCAGTGCAACTCACTCATATACAATGTACTACACTGTGGATTTCGTCTAATGCGGGTTTTTCAGTAAATTCTAAGTTTTTCAGTGCAACTCACTCATATACAATGTACTACACTGTGCATTTCGTCTAATGCGGGTTTTTCAGTAAATTCTAAGTTTTTCAGTGCAACTCACTCATATAGAATGTACTACACTGTGGATTTCGTCTAATGCGGGTTTTTCAGTAAATTCTAAGTTTTTCAGTGCAACTCACTCATATACAATGTACTACACTGTGCATTTCGTCTAATGCGGGTTTTTCAGTAAATTCTAAGTTTTTCAGTGCAACTCACTCATATACTATGTACTACACTTTGCATTTCGTCTAATGCAGGTTTTTCAGTAATTTCTAAGTTTTTCAGTGCAACTCACTCATATACAATGTACTACACTGTGCCTTTCGTCTAATGCGAGTTTTTCAGTAAATTCTAAGTTTTTCAGTGCAACTCACTCATATACAATGTACTACACTGTGCATTTCGTCTAATGCGGGTTTTTCAGTAAATTCTAAGTTTTTCAGTGCAACTCACTCATATACAATGTACTACACTGTGCATTTCGTCTAATTCGGGTTTTTCAGTAAATTCTAAGTTTTTCAGTGCAACTCACTCATATTCAATATACTACACTGTGCATTTCGTCTAATGCGGGTTTTTCAGTAAATTCTAAGTTTTTCAGTGCAACTCACTCATATACAATGTACTACACTGTGCATTTCGTCTAATGCGGGTTTTTCAGTAAATTCTAAGTTTTTCAGTGCAACTCACTCATATACAATGTACTACACTGTGCATTTCGTCTAATGCGGGTTTTTCAGTAAATTCTAAGTTTTTCTGTGCAACTCACTCATATACAATGTACTACACTGTGCATTTCGTCTAATGCGGGTTTTTCAGTAAATTCTAAGTTTTTCAGTGCAACTCACTCATATACAATGTACTACACTGTGCATTTCGTCTAATGCGGGTTTTTCAGTAAATTCTAAGTTTTTCAATGCAAATCACACATATACAATGTACTACACTGTGCATTTCGTCTAATGCGGGTTTTTCAGTAAATTCTAAGTTTTTCAGTGCAACTCACTCATATACTATGTACTACATTGTGCATTTCGTCTAATGCGGGTTTTTCAGTAAATTCTAAGTTTTTCAGTGCAACTCACTCATATACAATGTACTACACTGTGCATTTCGTCTAATGCGGGTTTTTCAGTAAATTCTAAGTTTTTCAGTGCAACTCACTCATATACAATGTACTACACTGTGCATTTCGTCTAATGCGGGTTTTTCATTAAATTCTAAGTTTTTCAGTGCAACTCACTCATATACAATGTACTACACTGTGCATTTCGTCTAATGCGGGTTTTTCAGTAAATTCTAACTTTTTCAATGCAACTCACACATATACAATGTACTACACTGTGCATTTCGTCTAATGCGGGTTTTTCAGTAAATTCTAAGTTTTTCAGTGCAACTCACTCATATACTATGTACTACACTGTGCATTTCGTCTAATGCGGGTTTTTCAGTAAATTCTAAGTTTTTCAGTGCAACTCACTCATATACAATGTACTACACTGTGGATTTCGTCTAATGCGGGTTTTTCAGTAAATTCTAAGTTTTTCAGTGCAACTCACTCATATACAATGTACTACACTGTGCATTTCGTCTAATGCGGGTTTTTCAGTAAATTCTAAGTTTTTCAATGCAAATCACACATATACAATGTACTACACTGTGCATTTCGTCTAATGCGGGTTTTTCAGTATATTCTAAGTTTTTCAGTGCAACTCACTCATATAGAATGTACTACACTGTGGATTTCGTCTAATGCGGGTTTTTCAGTAAATTCTAAGTTTTTCAGTGCAACTCACTCATATACAATGTACTACACTGTGCATTTCGTCTAATGCGGGTTTTTCAGTAAATTCTAAGTTTTTCAGTGCAACTCAGTCATATACAATGTACTACACTGTGCCTTTCGTCTAATGCGGGTTTTTCAGTAAATTCTAAGTTTTTCAGTGCAACTCACTCATATACAATGTACTACACTGTGCATTTCGTCTAATGCGGGTTTTTCAGTAAATTCTAAGTTTTTCAGTGCAACTCACTCATATACAATGTACTACACTGTGCATTTCGTCTAATGCGGGTTTTTCAGTAAATTCTAAGTTTTTCAATGCAAATCACACATATACAATGTACTACACTGTGCATTTCGTCTAATGCGGGTTTTTCAGTAAATTCTAAGTTTTTCAGTGCAACTCACTCATATACAATGTACTACACTGTGCATTTCGTCTAATGCGGGTTTTTCAGTAAATTCTAAGTTTTTCAGTGCAACTCACTCATATACAATGTACTACACTGTGCATTTCGTCTAATGCGGGTTTTTCAGTAAATTCTAAGTTTTTCAGTGCAACTCACTCATATACAATGTACTACACTGTGCATTTCGTCTAATGCGGGTTTTTCAGTAAATTCTAAGTTTTTCAGTGCAACTCACTCATATACAATGTACTACACTGTGCATTTCGTCTAATGCGGGTTTTTCAGTAAATTCTAAGTTTTTCAGTGCAACTCACTCATATACAATGTACTACACTGTGCATTTCGTCTAATGCGGGTTTTTCAGTAAATTCTAAGTTTTTCAGTGCAACTTACTCATATACAATGTACTACACTGTGGATTTCATCTAATGCGGGTTTTTCAGTAAATTTTAATTTTTTCAGTGCAACTCACTCATATACAATGTACTACACTGTGCATTTCGTCTAATTTGGGTTTTTCAGTAAATTCTAAGTTTTTCAGTGCAACTCACTCATATACAATGTACTACACTGTGCATTTCGTCAAATGCGGGTTTTTCAGTAAATTCTAAGTTTTTCAGTGCAACTCACTCATATACAATGTACTACACTGTGCATTTCGTCTAATGCGGGTTTCTCAGTAAATTCTAAGTTTTTCAGTGTAACTCACTCATATACAATGTACTACACTGTGCATTTCGTCTAATGCGGGTTTTTCAGTAAATTCTAAGTTTTTCTGTGCAACTCACTCATATACTATGTACTACACTGTGCATTTCGTCTAATGCGGGTTTTTCAGTAAATTCTAAGTTTTTCAGTGCAACTCACTCATATACAATGTACTACACTGTGCATTTCGTCTAATGCGGGTTTTTCAGTAAATTCTAAGTTTTTCAGTGCAACTCACTCATATACAATGTACTACACTGTGCATTTCGTCTAATGCGGGTTTTTCAGTAAATTCTAAGTTTTTCAGTGCAACTCACTCATATACAATGTACTACACTGTGCATTTCGTCTAATGCGGGTTTTTCAGTAAATTCTAAGTTTTTCAGTGTAACTCACTCATATACAATGTACTACACTGTGCATTTCGTCTAATGCGGGTTTTTCAGTAAATTCTAAGTTTTTCAGTGCAACTCACTCATATACTATGTACTACACTGTGCATTTCGTCTAATGCGGGTTTTTCAGTAAATTCTAAGTTTTTCAGTGCAACTCACTCATATACAATGTACTACACTGTGCATTTCGTCTAATGCGGGTTTTTCAGTAAATTCTAAGTTTTTCAGTGCAACTCACTCATATACAATGTAGTACAGTGTGCATTTCGTCTACTGCGGGTTTTTCAGTAAATTCTAAGTTTTTCAGTGCAACTCACTCATATTCAATGTACTACACTGTGCATTTCGTCTAATGCGGGTTTTTCAGTAAATTCTAAGTTTTTCAGTGCAACTCACTCATATACAATGTACTACACTGTGCATTTCGTCTAATGCGGGTTTTTCAGTAAATTCTAAGTTTTTCAGTGCAACTCACTCATATACAATGTACTACACTGTGCATTTCGTCTAATGCGGGTTTTTCAGTAAATTCTAAGTTTTTCTGTGCAACTCACTCATATACAATGTACTACACTGTGCATTTCGTCTAATGCGGGTTTTTCAGTAAATTCTAAGTTTTTCAGTGCAACTCACTCATATACAATGTACTACACTGTGCATTTCGTCTAATGCGGGTTTTTCAGTAAATTCTAAGTTTTTCAATGCAAATCACACATATACAATGTACTACACTGTGCATTTCGTCTAATGCGGGTTTTTCAGTAAATTCTAAGTTTTTCAGTGCAACTCACTCATATACAATGTACTACACTGTGCATTTCGTCTAATGCGGGTTTTTCAGTAAATTCTAAGTTTTTCAGTGTAACTCACTCATATACAATGTACTACACTGTGCATTTCGTCTAATGCGGGTTTTTCAGTAAATTCTAAGTTTTTCAGTGCAACTCACTCATATACTATGTACTACACTGTGCATTTCGTCTAATGCGGGTTTTTCAGTAAATTCTAAGTTTTTCAGTGCAACTCACTCATATACAATGTACTACACTGTGCATTTCGTCTAATGCGGGTTTTTCAGTAAATTCTAAGTTTTTCAGTGCAACTCACTCATATACAATGTACTACACTGTGCATTTCGTCTAATGCGGGTTTTTCAGTAAATTCTAAGTTTTTCAGTGCAACTCACTCATATACAATGTAGTACAGTGTGCATTTCGTCTACTGCGGGTTTTTCAGTAAATTCTAAGTTTTTCAGTGCAACTCACTCATATTCAATGTACTACACTGTGCATTTCGTCTAATGCGGGTTTTTCAGTAAATTCTAAGTTTTTCAGTGCAACTCACTCATATACAATGTACTACACTGTGCATTTCGTCTAATGCGGGTTTTTCAGTAAATTCTAAGTTTTTCAGTGCAACTCACTCATATACAATGTACTACACTGTGCATTTCGTCTAATGCGGGTTTTTCAGTAAATTCTAAGTTTTTCTGTGCAACTCACTCATATACAATGTACTACACTGTGCATTTCGTCTAATGCGGGTTTTTCAGTAAATTCTAAGTTTTTCAGTGCAACTCACTCATATACAATGTACTACACTGTGCATTTCGTCTAATGCGGGTTTTTCAGTAAATTCTAAGTTTTTCAATGCAAATCACACATATACAATGTACTACACTGTGCATTTCGTCTAATGCGGGTTTTTCAGTAAATTCTAAGTTTTTCAGTGCAACTCACTCATATACAATGTACTACACTGTGCATTTCGTCTAATGCGGGTTTTTCAGTAAATTCTAAGTTTTTCAGTGCAACTCACTCATATACAATGTACTACACTGTGCATTTCGTCTAATGCGGGTTTTTCATTAAATTCTAAGTTTTTCAGTGCAACTCACTCATATACAATGTACTACACTGTGCATTTCGTCTAATGCGGGTTTTTCAGTAAATTCTAACTTTTTCAATGCAACTCACACATATACAATGTACTACACTGTGCATTTCGTCTAATGCGGGTTTTTCAGTAAATTCTAAGTTTTTCAGTGCAACTCACTCATATACTATGTACTACACTGTGCATTTCGTCTAATGCGGGTTTTTCAGTAAATTCTAAGTTTTTCAGTGCAACTCACTCATATACAATGTACTACACTGTGCATTTCGTCTAATGCGGGTTTTTCAGTAAATTCTAAGTTTTTCAGTGCAACTCAATCATATACAATGTACTACACTGTGCATTTCGTCTAATGCGGGTTTTTCAGTAAATTCTAAGTTTTTCAGTGCAACTCACTCATATACAATGTACTACACTGTGCATTTCGTCTAATGCGGTTTTTCAGTAAATTCTAAGTTTTTCAGTGCAACTCACTCATATACAATGTACTACACTGTGCATTTCGTCTAATGCGGGTTTTTCAGTAAATTCTAAGTTTTTCAGTGCAACTCACTCATATACAATGTACTACACTGTGCATTTCGTCTAATGCGGGTTTTTCAGTAAATTCTAAGTTTTTCAGTGCAACTCACTCATATACAATGTACTACACTGTGCATTTCGTCTAATGCGGGTTTTTCAGTAAATTCTAAGTTTTTCAGTGCAACTCACTCATATACAATGTACTACACTGTGCATTTCGTCTAATGCGGGTTTTTCAGTAATTTCTAAGTTTTTCAGTGCAACTCACTCATATACAATGTAGTACACTGTGCATTTCGTCTAATGCGGGTTTTTCAGTAAATTCTAAGTTTTTCAGTGCAACTCACTCATATTCAATGTACTACACTGTGCATTTCGTCTAATGCGGGTTTTTCAGTAAATTCTAAGTTTTTCAGTGCAACTCACTCATATACAATGTACTACACTGTGCATTTCGTCTAATGCGGGTTTTTCAGTAAATTCTAAGTTTTTCAGTGCAACTCACTCATATACAATGTACTACACTGTGCATTTCGTCTAATGCGGGTTTTTCAGTAAATTCTAAGTTTTTCTGTGCAACTCACTCATATACAATGTACTACACTGTGCATTTCGTCTAATGCGGGTTTTTCAGTAAATTCTAAGTTTTTCAGTGCAACTCACTCATATACAATGTACTACACTGTGCATTTCGTCTAATGCGGGTTTTTCAGTAAATTCTAAGTTTTTCAATGCAAATCACACATATACAATGTACTACACTGTGCATTTCGTCTAATGCGGGTTTTTCAGTAAATTCTAAGTTTTTCAGTGCAACTCACTCATATACAATGTACTACACTGTGCATTTCGTCTAATGCGGGTTTTTCAGTAAATTCTAAGTTTTTCAGTGCAACTCACTCATATACAATGTACTACACTGTGCATTTCGTCTAATGCGGGTTTTTCATTAAATTCTAAGTTTTTCAGTGCAACTCACTCATATACAATGTACTACACTGTGCATTTCGTCTAATGCGGGTTTTTCAGTAAATTCTAAGTTTTTCAGTGCAACTCACTCATATACAATGTACTACACTGTGCATTTCGTCTAATGCGGGTTTTTCAGTAATTTCTAAGTTTTTCAGTGCAACTCACTCATATACAATGTAGTACAGTGTGCATTTCGTCTACTGCGGGTTTTTCAGTAAATTCTAAGTTTTTTCAGTGCAACTCACTCATATTCAATGTACTACACTGTGCATTTCGTCTAATGCGGGTTTTTCAGTAAATTCTAAGTTTTTCAGTGCAACTCACTCATATACAATGTACTACACTGTGCATTTCGTCTAATGCGGGTTTTTCAGTAAATTCTAAGTTTTTCAGTGCAACTCACTCATATACAATGTACTACACTGTGCATTTCGTCTAATGCGGGTTTTTCAGTAAATTCTAAGTTTTTCTGTGCAACTCACTCATATACAATGTACTACACTGTGCATTTCGTCTAATGCGGGTTTTTCAGTAAATTCTAAGTTTTTCAGTGCAACTCACTCATATACAATGTACTACACTGTGCATTTCGTCTAATGCGGGTTTTTCAGTAAATTCTAAGTTTTTCAATGCAAATCACACATATACAATGTACTACACTGTGCATTTCGTCTAATGCGGGTTTTTCAGTAAATTCTAAGTTTTTTCAGTGCAACTCACTCATATACAATGTACTACACTGTGCATTTCGTCTAATGCGGGTTTTTCAGTAAATTCTAAGTTTTTCAGTGCAACTCACTCATATACAATGTACTACACTGTGCATTTCGTCTAATGCGGGTTTTTCATTAAATTCTAAGTTTTTCAGTGCAACTCACTCATATACAATGTACTACACTGTGCATTTCGTCTAATGCGGGTTTTTCAGTAAATTCTAACTTTTTCAATGCAACTCACACATATACAATGTACTACACTGTGCATTTCGTCTAATGCGGGTTTTTCAGTAAATTCTAAGTTTTTCAGTGCAACTCACTCATATACTATGTACTACACTGTGCATTTCGTCTAATGCGGGTTTTTCAGTAAATTCTAAGTTTTTCAGTGCAACTCACTCATATACAATGTACTACACTGTGCATTTCGTCTAATGCGGGTTTTTCAGTAAATTCTAAGTTTTTCAGTGCAACTCAATCATATACAATGTACTACACTGTGCATTTCGTCTAATGCGGGTTTTTCAGTAAATTCTAAGTTTTTCAGTGCAACTCACTCATATACAATGTACTACACTGTGCATTTCGTCTAATGCGGTTTTTCAGTAAATTCTAAGTTTTTCAGTGCAACTCACTCATATACAATGTACTACACTGTGCATTTCGTCTAATGCGGGTTTTTCAGTAAATTCTAAGTTTTTCAGTGCAACTCACTCATATACAATGTACTACACTGTGCATTTCGTCTAATGCGGGTTTTTCAGTAAATTCTAAGTTTTTCAGTGCAACTCACTCATATACAATGTACTACACTGTGCATTTCGTCTAATGCGGGTTTTTCAGTAAATTCTAAGTTTTTCAGTGCAACTCACTCATATACAATGTACTACACTGTGCATTTCGTCTAATGCGGGTTTTTCAGTAATTTCTAAGTTTTTCAGTGCAACTCACTCATATACAATGTAGTACACTGTGCATTTCGTCTAATGCGGGTTTTTCAGTAAATTCTAAGTTTTTCAGTGCAACTCACTCATATTCAATGTACTACACTGTGCATTTCGTCTAATGCGGGTTTTTCAGTAAATTCTAAGTTTTTCAGTGCAACTCACTCATATACAATGTACTACACTGTGCATTTCGTCTAATGCGGGTTTTTCAGTAAATTCTAAGTTTTTCAGTGCAACTCACTCATATACAATGTACTACACTGTGCATTTCGTCTAATGCGGGTTTTTCAGTAAATTCTAAGTTTTTCTGTGCAACTCACTCATATACAATGTACTACACTGTGCATTTCGTCTAATGCGGGTTTTTCAGTAAATTCTAAGTTTTTCAGTGCAACTCACTCATATACAATGTACTACACTGTGCATTTCGTCTAATGCGGGTTTTTCAGTAAATTCTAAGTTTTTCAGTGCAACTCACTCATATACAATGTACTACACTGTGCATTTCGTCTAATGCGGGTTTTTCAGTAAATTCTAAGTTTTTCAGTGCAACTCACTCATATACAATGTACTACACTGTGCATTTCGTCTAATGCGGGTTTTTCAGTAAATTCTAAGTTTTTCAGTGCAACTCACTCATATACAATGTACTACACTGTGCATTTCGTCTAATGCGGGTTTTTCAGTAATTTCTAAGTTTTTCAGTGCAACTCACTCATATACAATGTAGTACACTGTGCATTTCGTCTAATGCGGGTTTTTCAGTAAATTCTAAGTTTTTCAGTGCAACTCACTCATATTCAATGTACTACACTGTGCATTTCGTCTAATGCGGGTTTTTCAGTAAATTCTAAGTTTTTCAGTGCAACTCACTCATATACAATGTACTACACTGTGCATTTCGTCTAATGCGGGTTTTTCAGTAAATTCTAAGTTTTTCAGTGCAACTCACTCATATACAATGTACTACACTGTGCATTTCGTCTAATGCGGGTTTTTCAGTAAATTCTAAGTTTTTTCTGTGCAACTCACTCATATACAATGTACTACACTGTGCATTTCGTCTAATGCGGGTTTTTCAGTAAATTCTAAGTTTTTCAGTGCAACTCACTCATATACAATGTACTACACTGTGCATTTCGTCTAATGCGGGTTTTTCAGTAAATTCTAAGTTTTTCAATGCAAATCACACATATACAATGTACTACACTGTGCATTTCGTCTAATGCGGGTTTTTCAGTAAATTCTAAGTTTTTCAGTGCAACTCACTCATATACAATGTACTACACTGTGCATTTCGTCTAATGCGGGTTTTTCAGTAAATTCTAAGTTTTTCAGTGCAACTCACTCATATACAATGTACTACACTGTGCATTTCGTCTAATGCGGGTTTTTCATTAAATTCTAAGTTTTTCAGTGCAACTCACTCATATACAATGTACTACACTGTGCATTTCGTCTAATGCGGGTTTTTCAGTAAATTCTAAGTTTTTCAGTGCAACTCACTCATATACAATGTACTACACTGTGCATTTCGTCTAATGCGGGTTTTTCAGTAATTTCTAAGTTTTTCAGTGCAACTCACTCATATACAATGTAGTACAGTGTGCATTTCGTCTACTGCGGGTTTTTCAGTAAATTCTAAGTTTTTCAGTGCAACTCACTCATATTCAATGTACTACACTGTGCATTTCGTCTAATGCGGGTTTTTCAGTAAATTCTAAGTTTTTCAGTGCAACTCACTCATATACAATGTACTACACTGTGCATTTCGTCTAATGCGGGTTTTTCAGTAAATTCTAAGTTTTTCAGTGCAACTCACTCATATACAATGTACTACACTGTGCATTTCGTCTAATGCGGGTTTTTCAGTAAATTCTAAGTTTTTCTGTGCAACTCACTCATATACAATGTACTACACTGTGCATTTCGTCTAATGCGGGTTTTTCAGTAAATTCTAAGTTTTTCAGTGCAACTCACTCATATACAATGTACTACACTGTGCATTTCGTCTAATGCGGGTTTTTCAGTAAATTCTAAGTTTTTCAATGCAAATCACACATATACAATGTACTACACTGTGCATTTCGTCTAATGCGGGTTTTTCAGTAAATTCTAAGTTTTTCAGTGCAACTCACTCATATACAATGTACTACACTGTGCATTTCGTCTAATGCGGGTTTTTCAGTAAATTCTAAGTTTTTCAGTGCAACTCACTCATATACAATGTACTACACTGTGCATTTCGTCTAATGCGGGTTTTTCATTAAATTCTAAGTTTTTCAGTGCAACTCACTCATATACAATGTACTACACTGTGCATTTCGTCTAATGCGGGTTTTTCAGTAAATTCTAACTTTTTCAATGCAACTCACACATATACAATGTACTACACTGTGCATTTCGTCTAATGCGGGTTTTTCAGTAAATTCTAAGTTTTTCAGTGCAACTCACTCATATACTATGTACTACACTGTGCATTTCGTCTAATGCGGGTTTTTCAGTAAATTCTAAGTTTTTCAGTGCAACTCACTCATATACAATGTACTACACTGTGCATTTCGTCTAATGCGGGTTTTTCAGTAAATTCTAAGTTTTTCAGTGCAACTCAATCATATACAATGTACTACACTGTGCATTTCGTCTAATGCGGGTTTTTCAGTAAATTCTAAGTTTTTCAGTGCAACTCACTCATATACAATGTACTACACTGTGCATTTCGTCTAATGCGGTTTTTCAGTAAATTCTAAGTTTTTCAGTGCAACTCACTCATATACAATGTACTACACTGTGCATTTCGTCTAATGCGGGTTTTTCAGTAAATTCTAAGTTTTTCAGTGCAACTCACTCATATACAATGTACTACACTGTGCATTTCGTCTAATGCGGGTTTTTCAGTAAATTCTAAGTTTTTCAGTGCAACTCACTCATATACAATGTACTACACTGTGCATTTCGTCTAATGCGGGTTTTTCAGTAAATTCTAAGTTTTTCAGTGCAACTCACTCATATACAATGTACTACACTGTGCATTTCGTCTAATGCGGGTTTTTCAGTAATTTCTAAGTTTTTCAGTGCAACTCACTCATATACAATGTAGTACACTGTGCATTTCGTCTAATGCGGGTTTTTCAGTAAATTCTAAGTTTTTCAGTGCAACTCACTCATATTCAATGTACTACACTGTGCATTTCGTCTAATGCGGGTTTTTCAGTAAATTCTAAGTTTTTCAGTGCAACTCACTCATATACAATGTACTACACTGTGCATTTCGTCTAATGCGGGTTTTTCAGTAAATTCTAAGTTTTTCAGTGCAACTCACTCATATACAATGTACTACACTGTGCATTTCGTCTAATGCGGGTTTTTCAGTAAATTCTAAGTTTTTCTGTGCAACTCACTCATATACAATGTACTACACTGTGCATTTCGTCTAATGCGGGTTTTTCAGTAAATTCTAAGTTTTTCAGTGCAACTCACTCATATACAATGTACTACACTGTGCATTTCGTCTAATGCGGGTTTTTCAGTAAATTCTAAGTTTTTCAATGCAAATCACACATATACAATGTACTACACTGTGCATTTCGTCTAATGCGGGTTTTTCAGTAAATTCTAAGTTTTTCAGTGCAACTCACTCATATACAATGTACTACACTGTGCATTTCGTCTAATGCGGGTTTTTCAGTAAATTCTAAGTTTTTCTGTGCAACTCACTCATATACAATGTACTACACTGTGCATTTCGTCTAATGCGGGTTTTTCAGTAAATTCTAACTTTTTCAATGCAACTCACACATATACAATGTACTACACTGTGCATTTCGTCTAATGCGGGTTTTTCAGTAAATTCTAAGTTTTTCAGTGCAACTCACTCATATACTATGTACTACACTGTGCATTTCGTCTAATGCGGGTTTTTCAGTAAATTCTAAGTTTTTCAGTGCAACTCACTCATATACAATGTACTACACTGTGCATTTCGTCTAATGCGGGTTTTTCAGTAAATTCTAAGTTTTTCAGTGCAACTCACTCATATACAATGTACTACACTGTGCATTTCGTCTAATGCGGGTTTTTCAGTAAATTCTAAGTTTTTCAGTGCAACTCACTCATATACAATGTACTACACTGTGCATTTCGTCTAATGCGGTTTTTCAGTAAATTCTAAGTTTTTCAGTGCAACTCACTCATATACAATGTACTACACTGTGCATTTCGTCTAATGCGGGTTTTTCAGTAAATTCTAAGTTTTTCAGTGCAACTCACTCATATACAATGTACTACACTGTGCATTTCGTCTAATGCGGGTTTTTCAGTAAATTCTAAGTTTTTCAGTGCAACTCACTCATATACAATGTAGTACACTGTGCATTTCGTCTAATGCGGGTTTTTCAGTAAATTCTAAGTTTTTCAGTGCAACTCACTCATATTCAATGTACTCACACTGTGCATTTCGTCTAATGCGGGTTTTTCAGTAAATTCTAAGTTTTTCAGTGCAACTCACTCATATACAATGTACTACACTGTGCATTTCGTCTAATGCGGGTTTTTCAGTAAATTCTAAGTTTTTCAGTGCAACTCACTCATATACATAAACTACACTGTGCATTTCGTCTAATGCGGGTTTTTCAGTAAATTCTAAGTTTTTCTGTGCAACTCACTCATATACAATGTACTACACTGTGCATTTCGTCTAATGCGGGTTTTTCAGTAAATTCTAAGTTTTTCAGTGCAACTCACTCATATACAATGTACTACACTGTGCATTTCGTCTAATGCGGGTTTTTCAGTAAATTCTAAGTTTTTCAATGCAAATCACACATATACAATGTACTACACTGTGCATTTCGTCTAATGCGGGTTTTTCAGTAAATTCTAAGTTTTTCAGTGCAACTCACTCATATACAATGTACTACACTGTGCATTTCGTCTAATGCGGGTTTTTCAGTAAATTCTAAATTTTTCAGTGCAACTCACTCATATACAATGTATTACACTGTGCATTTCGTCTAATGCGGGGTTTTTCATTAAATTCTAAGTTTTTCTGTGCAACTCACTCATATACAATGTACTACACTGTGCATTTCGTCTAATGCGGGTTTTTCCAGTAAATTCCTAAGTTTTTTCAGTGCAACTCACTCATATACAATGTACTACACTGTGCATTTCGTCTAATGCGGGTTTTTCAGTAAATTCTAAGTTTTTCAGTGCAACTCACTCATATACAATGTACTACACTGTGCATTTCGTCTAATGCGGGTTTTTCAGTAAATTCTAAGTTTTTCAATGCAAATCACACATATACAATGTACTACACTGTGCATTTCGTCTAATGCGGGTTTTTCAGTAAATTCTAAGGTTTTTCAGTGCAACTCACTCATATACAATGTACTACACTGTGCATTTCGTCTAATGCGGGTTTTTCAGTAAATTCTAAGTTTTTCAGTGCAACTCACTCATATACAATGTATTACACTGTGCATTTCGTCTAATGCGGGTTTTTCATTAAATTCTAAGTTTTCAGTGCAACTCACTCATATACAATGTACTACACTGTGCATTTCGTCTAATGCGGGTTTTTCAGTAAATTCTAACTTTTTCAATGCAAACTCACACATATACAATGTTCTACACTGTGCATTTCGTCTAATGCGGGTTTTTCAGTAAATTCTAAGTTTTTCAGTGCAACTCACTCATATACAATGTACTACACTGTGCATTTCGTCTAATGCGGGTTTTTCAGTAAATTCTAAGTTTTTCAGTGCAACTCACTCATATACAATGTACTACACTGTGCATTTCGTCTAATGCGGGTTTTTCATTAAATTCTAAGTTTTTCAGTGCAACTCACTCATATACAATGTACTACACTGTGCATTTCGTCTAATGCGGGTTTTTCAGTAAATTCTAACTTTTTCAATGCAACTCACACATATACAATGTACTACACTGTGCATTTCGTCTAATGCGGGTTTTTCAGTAAATTCTAAGTTTTTCAGTGCAACTCACTCATATACTATGTACTACACTGTGCATTTCGTCTAATGCGGGTTTTTCAGTAAATTCTAAGTTTTTCAGTGCAACTCACTCATATACAATGTACTACACTGTGCATTTCGTCTAATGCGGGTTTTTCAGTAAATTCTAAGTTTTTCAGTGCAAACTCACTCATATACAATGTACTACACTGTGCATTTCGTCTAATGCGGGTTTTTCAGTAAATTCTAAGTTTTTCAGTGCAAACTCACTCATATACAATGTACTACACTGTGCATTTCGTCTAATGCGGTTTTTCAGTAAATTCTAAGTTTTTCAGTGCAAACTCACTCATATACAATGTACTACACTGTGCATTTCGTCTAATGCGGGTTTTTCAGTAAATTCTAAGTTTTTCAGTGCAACTCACTCATATACAATGTACTACACTGTGCATTTCGTCTAATGCGGGTTTTTCAGTAAATTCTAAGTTTTTCAGTGCAACTCACTCATATACAATGTAGTACACTGTGCATTTCGTCTAATGCGGGTTTTCAGTAAATTCTAAGTTTTTCAGTGCAACTCACTCATATTCAATGTACTACACTGTGCATTTCGTCTAATGCGGGTTTTTCAGTAAATTCTAAGTTTTTCAGTGCAACTCACTCATATACAATGTACTACACTGTGCATTTCGTCTAATGCGGGTTTTTCAGTAAATTCTAAGTTTTTCAGTGCAACTCACTCATATACAATGTACTACACTGTGCATTTCGTCTAATGCGGGTTTTTCAGTAAAATTCTAAGTTTTTCTGTGCAACTCACTCATATACAATGTACTACACTGTGCATTTCGTCTAATGCGGGTTTTTCAGTAAATTCTAAGTTTTTCAGTGCAACTCACTCATATACAATGTACTACACTGTGCATTTCGTCTAATGCGGGTTTTTCAGTAAATTCTAAGTTTTTTCAATGCAAATCACACATATACAATGTACTACACTGTGCATTTCGTCTAATGCGGGTTTTTCAGTAAATTCTAAGTTTTTCAGTGCAACTCACTCATATACAATGTACTACACTGTGCATTTCGTCTAATGCGGGTTTTTCAGTAAATTCTAAATTTTTCAGTGCAACTCACTCATATACAATGTATTACACTGTGCATTTCGTCTAATGCGGGTTTTTCATTAAATTCTAAGTTTTTCTGTGCAACTCACTCATATACAATGTACTACACTGTGCATTTCGTCTAATGCGGGTTTTTCAGTAAATTCTAAGTTTTTCAGTGCAACTCACTCATATACAATGTACTACACTGTGCATTTCGTCTAATGCGGGTTTTTCAGTAAATTCTAAGTTTTTTCAGTGCAACTCACTCATATACAATGTACTACACTGTGCATTTCGTCTAATGCGGGTTTTTCAGTAAATTCTAAGTTTTTCAATGCAAATCAACACATATACAATGTACTACACTGTGCATTTCGTCTAATGCGGGTTTTTCAGTAAATTCTAAGTTTTTCAGTGCAACTCACTCATATACAATGTACTACACTGTGCATTTCGTCTAATGCGGGTTTTTCAGTAAATTCTAAGTTTTTCAGTGCAACTCACTCATATACAATGTATTACACTGTGCATTTCGTCTAATGCGGGTTTTTCATTAAATTCTAAGTTTTTCAGTGCAACTCACTCATATACAATGTACTACACTGTGCATTTCGTCTAATGCGGGTTTTTCAGTAAATTCTAACTTTTTCAATGCAACTCACACATATACAATGTTCTACACTGTGCATTTCGTCTAATGCGGGTTTTTCAGTAAATTCTAAGTTTTTCAGTGCAACTCACTCATATACTATGTACTACACTGTGCATTTCGTCTAATGCGGGTTTTTCAGTAAATTCTAAGTTTTTCAGTGCAACTCCACTCATATACAATGTACTACACTGTGCATTTCGTCTAATGCGGGTTTTTTCAGTAAATTCTAAGTTTTTCAGTGCAACTCACTCATATACAATGTAGTACACTGTGCATTTCGTCTAATGCGGGTTTTTCAGTAAATTCTAAGTTTTTCAGTGAAACTCACTCATATTCAATGTACTACACTGTGCATTTCGTCTAATGCGGGTTTTCAGTAAATTCTAAGTTTTTCAGTGCAACTCACTCATATACAATGTACTACACTGTGCATTTCGTCTAATGCGGGTTTTTCAGTAAATTCTAAGTTTTTCAGTGCAACTCACTCATATACAATGTACTACACTGTGCATTTCGTCTAATGCCGGTTTTTTCAGTAAATTCTAAGTTTTTTCTGTGCAACTCACTCATATACAATGTACTACACTGTGCATTTCGTCTAATGCGGGTTTTTCAGTAAATTCTAAGTTTTTCAGTGCAACTCACTCATATACAATGTACTACACTGTGCATTTCGTCTAATGCGGGTTTTTTCCAGTAAATTCTAAGTTTTTCAATGCAAATCACACATATACAATGTACTACACTGTGCATTTCGTCTAATGCGGGTTTTTCAGTAAATTCTAAGTTTTTCAGTGCAACTCACTCATATACAATGTACTACACTGTGCATTTCGTCTAATGCGGGTTTTTCAGTAAATTCTAAGTTTTTCAGTGCAACTCACTCATATACAATGTACTACACTCTGCATATCGTCTAATGCGGGTTTTTCAGTAAATTCTAAGTTTTTCAGTGCAACTCACTCATATACAATGTACTACACTGTGGATTTCGTCTAATGCGGGTTTTTCAGTAAATTCTAAGTTTTTCAGTGCAACTCACTCATATACAATGTACTACACTGTGGATTTCGTCTAATGCGGGTTTTTCAGTAAATTCTAAGTTTTTCAGTGCAACTCACTCATATACAATGTACTACACTGTGCATTTCGTCTAATGCGGGTTTTTCATTAAATTCTAAGTTTTTCAGTGCAACTCACTCATATACAATGTACTACACTGTGCATTTCGTCTAATGCGGGTTTTTCAGTAAATTCTAAGTTTTTCAGTGCAACTCACTCATATACTATGTACTACACTGTGCATTTCGTCTAATGAAGGTTTTTCAGTAAATTCTAAGTTTTTCAGTGCAACTCACTCATATACAATGTACTACACTGTACATTTCGTCTAATGCGGGTTTTTCAGTAAATTCTAAGTTTTTCAGTGCAACTCACTCATATACAATGTACTACACTGTGGATTTCATCTAATGCGGGTTTTTCAGTAAATTCTAAGTTTTTCAGTGCAACTCACTCATATACAATGTACTACACTGTGCATTTCGTCTAATTTGGTTTTTTCAGTAAATTCTAAGTTTTTCAGTGCAACTCACTCATATACAATGTACTACACTGTGCATTTCGTCTAATGCGGGTTTTTCAGTAAATTCTAAGTTTTTCAGTGCAACTCACTCATATACAATGTACTACACTGTGCATTTCGTCTAATGCGGGTTTTTCAGTAAATTCTAAGTTTTTCAGTGCAACTCACTCATATACAATGTACTACACTGTGCATTTCGTCTAATGCGGGTTTTTCAGTAAATTCTAAGTTTTTCAGTGCAACTCACTCATATTCAATATACTACACTGTGGATTTCATCTAATGCGGGTTTTTCAGTAAATTCTAAGTTTTTCAGTGCAACTCACTCATATACAATGTACTACACTGTGCATTTCGTCTAATGCGGGTTTTTCAGTAAATTCTAAGTTTTTCAGTGCAACTCACTCATATACAATGTACTACACTGTGCATTTCGTCTAATGCGAGTTTTTCAGTAAATTCTAAGTTTTTCAGTGCAACTCACTCATATACAATGTACTACACTGTGGATTTCGTCTAATGCGGGTTTTTCAGTAAATTTTAAGTTCTTCAGTGCAACTCACTCATATACAATGTACTACACAGTGCATTTCGTCTAATGCGGGTTTTTCAGTAAATTCTAAGTTTTTCAGTGCAACTCACTAATATACAACGTACTACACTGTGCATTTCGTCTAATGCAGGTTTTTCAGTAAATTCTAAGTTTTTCAGTGCAACTCACTCATATACAATGTACTACACTGTGCATTTCGTCTAATGCGGGTTTTTCAGTAAATTCTAAGTTTTTCAGTGCAACTCACTCATATACAATGTACTACACTGTGCATTTCGTCTAATGCGGGTTTTTCAGTAAATTCTAAGTTTTTCAGTGCAACTCACTCATATACAATGTACTAGACTGTGCATTTCGTCTAATGCGGGTTTTTCAGTAAATTCTAAGTTTTTCAGTGCAACTCACTCATATACAATGTACTACACTGTGCATTTCGTCTAATGCGGGTTTTTCAGTAAATTCTAAATTTTTCAGTGCAACTCACTCATATACAATGTACTACACTGTGCATTTCGTCTAATGCGGGTTTTTCAGTAAATTCTAAGTTTTTCAGTGCAACTCACTCATATACAATGTACTACACTGTGCATTTCGTCTAATGCGGGTTTTTCAGTAAATTCTAAGTTTTTCAGTGCAACTCACTCATATACAATGTACTACACTGTGCATTTCGTCTAATGCGGGTTTTTCAGTAAATTCTAAGTTTTTCAGTGCAACTCACTCATATACAATGTACTACACTGTGCATTTCGTCTAATGCGGGTTTTTCAGTAAATTCTAAGTTTTTCAGTGCAACTCACTCATACACAATGTACTACACTGTGCATTTCGTCTAATGCGGGTTTTTCAGTAAATTCTAAGTTTTTCAGTGCAACTCACTCATATACAATGTACTACACTGTGCATTTCGTCTAATGCGGGTTTTTCAGTAAATTCTAAGTTTTTCAGTGCAACTCACTCATATACAATGTACTACACTGTGCATTTCGTCTAATGCGGATTTTTCAGTAAATTCTAAGTTTTTCAGTGCAACTCACTCATATACAATGTACTACACTGTGCATTTCGTCTAATGCGGGTTTTTCAGTAAATTCTAAGTTTTTCAGTGCAAGTCACTCATATACAATGTACTACACTGTACATTTCGTCTAATGCGGGTTTTTCAGTAAATTCTAAGTTTTTCAGTGCAACTCACTCATATACAATGTACTACACTGTGCATTTCGTCTAATGCGGGTTTTTCAGTAAATTCTAAGTTTTTCAGTGCAACTCACTCATATACTATGTACTACACTGTGCATTTCGTCTAATGCGGGTTTTTCAGTAAATTCTAAGTTTTTCAGTGCAACCCACTCATATTCAATGTACTACACTGTGCATTTCGTCGAATGCGGGTTTTTCACTAAATTCTAAGTTTTTCAGTGCAACGCACTCATATTCAATGTACTACACTGTGCATTTCGTCTAATACGGGTTTTTCAGTAAATTCTAAGTTTTTCAGTGCAACTCACTCATATACAATGTACTACACTGTGCATTTCGTCTAATGCAGGTTTTTCAGTAAATTCTAAGTTTTTCAGTGCAACTCACTCATTTACAATGTACTACACTGTGCATTTCGTCTAATGCGGGTTTTTCAGTAAATTCTAAGTTTTTCAGTGCAACTCACTCATATACAATGTACTACACTGTGCATTTCGTCTAATGCGGGTTTTTCAGTAAATTCTAAGTTTTTCAGTGCAACTCACTCATATACAATGTACTACACTGTGCATTTCGTCTAATGCGGGTTTTTCAATAAATTCTAAGTTTTTCAGTGCAACTCACTCATATACTATGTACTACACTGTGCATTTCGTCTAATGCGGGTTTTTCAGTAAATTCTAAGTTTTTCAGTGCAACGCACTCATATTCAATGTACTACACTGTGCATTTCGTCGAATGCGGGTTTTTCACTAAATTCTAAGTTTTTCAGTGCAACTCACTCATATACAATGTACTACACTGTGCATTTCGTCTAATGCGGGTTTTTCAGTAAATTCTAAGTTTTTCAGTGCAACTCACTCATATACTATGTACTACACTGTGCATTTCGTCTAATGCGGGTTTTTCAGTAAATTCTAAGTTTTTCAGTGCAACGCACTCATATTCAATGTACTACACTGTGCATTTCGTCTAATACGGGTTTTTCAGTAAATTCTAAGTTTTTCAGTGCAACTCACTCATATACAATGTACTACACTGTGCATTTCGTCTAATGCAGGTTTTTCAGTAAATTCTAAGTTTTTCAGTGCAACTCACTCATATACAATGTACTACACAGTGCATTTCGTCTAATGCGGGTTTTTCAGTAAATTCTAAGTTTTTCAGTGCAACTCACTCATATACTATGTACTACACTGTGCATTTCGTCTAATGCGGGTTTTTCAGTAAATTCTAAGTTTTTCAGTGCAACTCACTCATATACAATGTACTACACTGTACATTTCGTCTAATGCGGGTTTTTCAGTAAATTCTAAGTTTTTCAGTGCAACTCACTCATATACAATGTACTACACTGTGGATTTCATCTAATGCGGGTTTTTCAGTAAATTCTAAGTTTTTCAGTGCAACTCACTCATATACAATGTACTACACTGTGGATTTCGTCTAATGCGGGTTTTTCAGTAAATTCTAAGTTTTTCAGTGCAACTCACTCATATACAATGTACTACACTGTGGATTTCGTCTAATGCGGGTTTTTCAGTAAATTCTAAGTTTTTCAGTGCAACTCACTCATATACAATGTACTACACTGTGCATTTCGTCTAATGCGGGTTTTTCAGTAAATTCTAAGTTTTTCAGTGCAACTCACTCATATACAATGTACTACACTGTGGATTTCGTCTAATGCGGGTTTTTCAGTAAATTCTAAGTTTTTCAGTGCAACTCACTCATATACAATGTACTACACTGTGCATTTCGTCTAATGCGGGTTTTTCAGTAAATTCTAAGTTTTTCAGTGCAACTCACTCATATACAATGTACTACACTGTGGATTTCGTCTAATGCGGGTTTTTCAGTAAATTCTAAGTTTTTCAGTGCAACTCACTCATATACAATGTACTACACTGTGGATTTCGTCTAATTCGGGTTTTCAGTAAATTCTATGTTTTTCAGTGCAACTCACTCATATACAATGTACTACACTGTGCATTTCGTCTAATGCGGGTTTTTCAGTAAATTCTAAGTTTTTCAGTGCAACTCACTCATATACAATGTACTACACTGTGCATTTCGTCTAATGCGGGTTTTTCAGTAAATTCTAAGTTTTTCAGTGCAACTCACTCATATACTATGTACTACACTGTGCATTTCGTCTAATGCGGGTTTTTCAGTAAATTCTAAGTTTTTCAGTGCAACTCACTCATATACAATGTACTACCCTGTACATTTCGTCTAATGCGGGTTTTTCAGTAAATTCTAAGTTTTTCAGTGCAACTCACTCATATACAATGTACTACACTGTGGATTTCTTCTAATGCGGGTTTTTCAGTAAATTCTAAGTTTTTCAGTGCAACTCACTCATATACAATGTACTACACTGTGGATTTCGTCTAATGCGGGTTTTTCAGTAAATTCTAAGTTTTTCAGTGCAACTCACTCATATACAATGTACTACACTGTGGATTTCGTCTAATGCGGGTTTTTCAGTAAATTCTAAGTTTTTCAGTGCAACTCACTCATATAAAATGTACTACACTGTGCATTTCTTCTAATGCGGGTTTTTCAGTAAATTCTAAGTTTTTCAGTGCAACTCACTCATATACAATGTACTACACTGTGGATTTCGTCTAATGCGGGTTTTTCAGTAAATTCTAAGTTTTTCAGTGCAACTCACTCATATACAATGTACTACACTGTGCATTTCGTCTAATGCGGGTTTTTCAGTAAATTCTAAATTTTCAGTGCAACTCACTCATATACAATGTACTACACTGTGCATTTCGTCTAATGCGGGTTTTTCAGTAAATTCTAAGTTTTTCAGTGCAACTCACTCATTTCTATGTACTACACTGTGCATTTCGTCTAATGCGTGTTTTTCAGTAAATTCTAAGTTTTTCAGTGCAACTCACTCATATACAATGTACTACACTGTACATTTCGTCTAATGCGGGTTTTTCAGTAAATTCTAAGTTTTTCAGTGCAACTCACTCATATACTATGTACTACACTGTGCATTTCGTCTAATGCGTGTTTTTCAGTAAATTCTAAGTTTTTCAGTGCAACTCACTCATATACAATGTACTACACTGTACATTTCGTCTAATGCGGGTTTATCAGTAAATTCTAAGTTTTTCAGTGCAACTCACTCATATACAATGTACTACACTGTGGATTTCGTCTAATGCGGGTTTTTCAGTAAATTCTAAGTTTTTAGTGCAACTCACTCATATACAATGTACAACACTGTGGATTTCGTCTAATGCGGGTTTTTCAGTAAATTCTAAGTTTTTCAGTGCAACTCACTCATATACAATGTACTACACTGTGCATTTCGTCTAATGCGGGATTTTCAGTAAATTCTAAGTTTTTCAGCGCAACTCACTCATATACAATGTACTACACTGTGCATTTCGTCTAATGCGGGTTTTTCAGTAAATTCTAAGTTTTTCAGTGCAACTCACTCATATACAATGTACTACACTGTGCATTTCGTCTAATGCGGGTTTTTCAGTAAATTCTAAGTTTTTCAGTGCAACTCACTCATATACAATGTACTACACTGTGCATTTCGTCTAATGCGGGTTTTTCAGTAAATTCTAAGTTTTTCAGTGCAACTCACTCATATACAATGTACTACACTGTGCATTTCGTCTAATGCGGGTTTTTCAGTAAATTCTAAGTTTTTCAGTGCAACTCACTCATATACAATGTACTACACTGTGCATTTCGTCTAATGCGGGTTTTTCAGTAAATTCTAAGTTTTTCAGTGCAACTCACTCATTTCTATGTACTACAATGTGCATTTCGTCTAATGCGTGTTTTTCAGTAAATTCTAAGTTTTTCAGTGCAACTCACTCATATACAATGTACTACACTGTACATTTCGTCTAATGCGGGTTTTTCAGTAAATTCTAAGTTTTTCAGTGCAACTCACTCATATACTATGTACTACACTGTGCATTTCGTCTAATGCGTGTTTTTCAGTAAATTCTAAGTTTTTCAGTGCAACTCACTCATATACAATGTACTACACTGTACATTTCGTCTAATGCGGGTTTATCAGTAAATTCTAAGTTTTTCAGTGCAACTCACTCATATACAATGTACTACACTGTGGATTTCGTCTAATGCGGGTTTTTCAGTAAATTCTAAGTTTTTAGTGCAACTCACTCATATACAATGTACAACACTGTGGATTTCGTCTAATGCGGGTTTTTCAGTAAATTCTAAGTTTTTCAGTGCAACTCACTCATATACAATGTACTACACTGTGCATTTCGTCTAATGTGGGATTTTCAGTAAATTCTAAGTTTTTCAGCGCAAATCACTCATATACAGTGTACTACACTGTGCATTTAGTCTAATGCGGGTTTTTCAGTAAATTCTAAGTTTTTCAGTGCAACTGACTCATATACAATGTACTACACTGTGCATTTCGTCTAATGCGGGTTTTTCAGTAAATTCTAAGTTTTTCAGTGTAACTCACTCATATACAATGTACTACACTGTGCATTTCGTCTAATGCGGGTTTTTCAGTAAATTCTAAGTTTTTCAGTGCAACTCACTCATATACAATGTACTACACTGTGCATTTCGTCTAATGCGGGTTTTTCAGTAAATTCTAAGTTTTTCAGTGCAACTCACTCATATACAATGTACTACACTGTGCATTTCGTCTAATGCGGGTTTTTCAGTAAATTCTAAGTTTTTCAGTGCAACTCACTCATATACAATGTACTACACTGTGCATTTCGTCTAATGCGGGTTTTACAGTAAATTCTAAGTTTTTCAGTGCAACTCACTCATATACAATGTACTACACTGTGCATTTCGTCTAATGCGGGTTTTTCAGTAAATTCTAAGTTTTTCAGTGCAACTCACTCATATACAATGTACTACACTGTGCATTTCGTCTAATGCGGGTTTTTCAGTAAATTCTAAGTTTTTCAGTGCAACTCACTCATATACAATGTACTACACAGTGCATTTCGTCTAATGCGGGTTTTTCAGTAAATTCTAAGTTTTTCAGTGCAACTCACTAATATACAATGTACTACACTGTGCATTTCGTCTAATGCAGGTTTTTCAGTAAATTCTAAGTTTGTCAGTGAAACTCACTCATATACAATGTACTACACTGTGCATTTCGTCTAATGCGGGTTTTTCAGTAAATTCTAAGTTTTTCAGTGCAACTCACTCATATACAATGTACTACACTGTGCATTTCGTCTAATGCGGGTTTTACAGTAAATTCTAAGTTTTTCAGTGCAACTCACTCATATACAATGTACTACACTGTGCATTTCGTCTAATGCGGGTTTTTCAGTAAATTCTAAGTTTTTCAGTGCAACTCACTCATATACAATGTACTACACTGTGCATTTCGTCTAATGCGGGTTTTTCAGTAAATTCTAAGTTTTTCAGTGCAACTCACTCATATACAATGTACTACACAGTGCATTTCGTCTAATGCGGGTTTTTCAGTAAATTCTAAGTTTTTCAGTGCAACTCACTAATATACAATGTACTACACTGTGCATTTCGTCTAATGCAGGTTTTTCAGTAAATTCTAAGTTTGTCAGTGAAACTCACTCATATACAATGTACTACACTGTGCATTTCGTCTAATGCGGGTTTTTCAGTAAATTCTAAGTTTTTCAGTGCAACTCACTCATATACAATGTACTACACTGTACATTTCGTCTAATGCGGGTTTATCAGTAAATTCTAAGTTTTCAGTGCAACTCACTCATATACAATGTACTACACTGTGGATTTCGTCTAATGCGGGTTTTTCAGTAAATTCTAAGTTTTTAGTGCAACTCACTCATATACAATGTACAACACTGTGGATTTCGTCTAATGCGGGTTTTTCAGTAAATTCTAAGTTTTTCAGTGCAACTCACTCATATACAATGTACTACACTGTGCATTTCGTCTAATGCGGGATTTTCAGTAAATTCTAAGTTTTTCAGCGCAACTCACTCATATACAATGTACTACACTGTGCATTTCGTCTAATGCGGGTTTTTCAGTAAATTCTAAGTTTTTCAGTGCAACTCACTCATATACAATGTACTACACTGTGCATTTCGTCTAATGCGGGTTTTTCAGTAAATTCTAAGTTTTTCAGTGCAACTCACTCATATACAATGTACTACACTGTGCATTTCGTCTAATGCGGGTTTTTCAGTAATTTCTAAGTTTTTCAGTGCAACTCACTCATATACAATGTACTACACTGTGCATTTCGTCTAATGCGGGTTTTTCAGTAAATTCTAAGTTTTTCAGTGCAACTCACTCATATACAATGTACTACACTGTGCATTTCGTCTAATGCGGGTTTTTCAGTAAATTCTAAGTTTTTCAGTGCAACTCACTCATTTCTATGTACTACAATGTGCATTTCGTCTAATGCGTGTTTTTCAGTAAATTCTAAGTTTTTCAGTGCAACTCACTCATATACAATGTACTACACTGTACATTTCGTCTAATGCGGGTTTTTCAGTAAATTCTAAGTTTTTCAGTGCAACTCACTCATATACTATGTACTACACTGTGCATTTCGTCTAATGCGTGTTTTTCAGTAAATTCTAAGTTTTTCAGTGCAACTCACTCATATACAATGTACTACACTGTACATTTCGTCTAATGCGGGTTTATCAGTAAATTCTAAGTTTTTCAGTGCAACTCACTCATATACAATGTACTACACTGTGGATTTCGTCTAATGCGGGTTTTTCAGTAAATTCTAAGTTTTTAGTGCAACTCACTCATATACAATGTACAACACTGTGGATTTCGTCTAATGCGGGTTTTTCAGTAAATTCTAAGTTTTTCAGTGCAACTCACTCATATACAATGTACTACACTGTGCATTTCGTCTAATGCGGGATTTTCAGTAAATTCTAAGTTTTTCAGCGCAAATCACTCATATACAGTGTACTACACTGTGCATTTAGTCTAATGCGGGTTTTTCAGTAAATTCTAAGTTTTTCAGTGCAACTGACTCATATACAATGTACTACACTGTGCATTTCGTCTAATGCGGGTTTTTCAGTAAATTCTAAGTTTTTCAGTGCAACTCACTCATATACAATGTACTACACTGTGCATTTCGTCTAATGCGGGTTTTTCAGTAAATTCTAAGTTTTTCAGTGCAACTCACTCATATACAATGTACTACACTGTACATTTCGTCTAATGCGGGTTTTTCAGTAAATTCTAAGTTTTTCATTGCAACTCACTCATATACAATGTACTACACTGTGGATTTCGTCTAATGCGGGTTTTTCAGTAAATTCTAAGTTTTTCAGTGCAACTCACTCATATACAATGTACTACACTGTGCATTTCGTCTAATGCGGGTTTTTCAGTAAATTCTAAGTTTTTCAGTGCAACTCACTCATATACAATGTACTACACTGTGCATTTCGTCTAATGCGGGTTTTTGAGTAAATTCTAAGTTTTTCAGTGCAACTCACTCATATACAATGTACTACACTGTGCATTTCGTCTAATGCGGGTTTTTCAGTAAATTCTAAGTTTTTCAGTGCAACTCACTCATATACAATGTACTACACTGTGCATTTCGTCTAATGCGGGTTTTTCAGTAAATTCTAAGTTTTTCAGTGCAACTCACTAATATACAACGTACTACACTGTGGATTTCATCTAATGCGGGTTTTTCAGTAAATTCTAAGTTTTTCAGTGCAACTCACTCATATACAATGTACACACTGTGCATTTCGTCTAATGCGGATTTTTCAGTAAATTCTAAGTTTTTCAGTGCAACTCACTCATATACAATGTACTACACTGTGCATTTCGTCTAATGCGGGTTTTTCAGTAAATTCTAAGTTTTTCAGTGCAACTCACTCATATACAATGTACTACACTGTGCATTTCGTCTAATGCGGGTTTTTCAGTAAATTCTAAGTTTTTCAGTGTAACTCACTCATATACAATGTACTACACTGTGCATTTCGTCTAATGCGGGTTTTTCAGTAAATTCTAAGTTTTTCAGTGCAACTCACTCATATACAATGTACTACACTGTGCATTTCGTCTAATGCGGGTTTTTCAGTAAATTCTAAGTTTTTCAGTGCAACTCACTCATATACAATGTACTACACTGTGCATTTCGTCTAATGCGGGTTTTTCAGTAAATTCTAAGTTTTTCAGTGCAACTCACTCATATACAATGTACTACACTGTGCATTTCGTCTAATGCGGGTTTTTCAGTAAATTCTAAGTTTTTCAGTGCAACTCACTCATATACAATGTACTACACTGTGCATTTCGTCTAATGCGGGTTTTTCAGTAAATTCTAAGTTTTTCAGTGCAACTCACTCATATACAATGTACTACACTGTGCATTTCGTCTAATGCGGGTTTTTCAGTAAATTCTAAGTTTTTCAGTGCAACTCACTCATATACAATGTACTACACAGTGCATTTCGTCTAATGCGGGTTTTTCAGTAAATTCTAAGTTTTTCAGTGCAACTCACTAATATACAATGTACTACACTGTGCATTTCGTCTAATGCAGGTTTTTCAGTAAATTCTAAGTTTTTCAGTGCAACTCACTCATATACAATGTACTACACTGTGCATTTCGTCTAATGCGGGTTTTTCAGTAAATTCTAAGTTTTTCAGTGCAACTCACTAATATACAATGTACTACACTGTGCATTTCGTCTAATGCCGGTTTTTCAGTAAATTCTAAGTTTTTCAGTGCAACTCACTCATATACAATGTACTACACTGTGCATTTCGTCTAATGCGGGTTTTTCAGTAAATTCTAAGTTTTTCAGTGCAACTCACTCATATACAATGTACTACACTGTGCATTTCGTCTAATGCGGGTTTTTCAGTAAATTCTAAGTTTTCAGTGCAACTCACTCATATACAATGTACTACACTGTGCATTTCGTCTAATGCGGGTTTTTCAGTAAATTCTAAGTTTTTCAGTGCAACTCACTCATATACTATGTACTACACTGTGCATTTCGTCTAATGCGGGTTCTTCAGTAAATTCTAAGTTTTTCAGTGCAACTCACTCATATACAATGTACTACACTGTGCATTTCGTCTAATGCGGGTTTTTCAGTAAATTCTAAGTTTTTCAGTGCAACTCATTCATATACTATGTACTACACTGTGCATTTCGTCTAATGCGGGTTTTTCAGTAAATTCTAAGTTTTTCAGTGCAACTCACTAATATACAATGTACTACACTGTACATTTCGTCTAATGCGGGTTTTTCAGTAAATTCTAAGTTTTTCAGTGCAACTCACTCATATACAATGTACTACACTGTGGATTTCGTCTAATGCGGGTTTTTCAGTAAATTCTAAGTTTTTCAGTGCAACTCACTAATATACAATGTACTACACTGTGCATTTCGTCTAATGCGGGTTTTTCAGTAAATTCTAAGTTTTTCAGTGCAACTCACTCATATACAATGTACTACACTGTGCATTTCGTCTAATGCGGGTTTTTCAGTAAATTCTAAGTTTTTCAGTGCAACTCACTCATATACAATGTACTACACTGTGCATTTCGTCTAATGCGGGTTTTTCAGTAAATTCTAAGTTTTTCAGTGCAACTCACTCATATACAATGTACTACACTGTGCATTTCGTCTAATGCGGGTTTTTCAGTAAATTCTAAGTTTTTCAGTGCAACTCACTCATATACAATGTACTACACTGTGCATTTCGTCTAATGCGGGTTTTTCAGTAAATTCTAAGTTTTTCAGTGTAACTCACTCATATACAATGTACTACACTGTGCATTTCGTCTAATGCGGGTTTTTCAGTAAATTCTAAGTTTTTCAGTGCAACTCACTCATATACAATGTACTACACTGTGCATTTCGTCTAATGCGGGTTTTTCAGTAAATTCTAAGTTTTTCAGTGCAACTCACTCATATACAATGTACTACACTGTGCATTTCGTCTAATGCGGGTTTTTCAGTAAATTCTAAGTTTTTCAGTGCAACTCACTCATATACAATGTACTACACTGTGCATTTCGTCTAATGCGGGTTTTTCAGTAAATTCTAAGTTTTTCAGTGCAACTCACTCATATACAATGTACTACACTGTGCATTTCGTCTAATGCGGGTTTTTCAGTAAATTCTAAGTTTTTCAGTGCAACTCACTCATATACAATGTACTACACTGTGCATTTCGTCTAATGCGGGTTTTTCAGTAAATTCTAAGTTTTTCAGTGCAACTCACTCATATACAATGTACTACACAGTGCATTTCGTCTAATGCGGGTTTTTCAGTAAATTCTAAGTTTTTCAGTGCAACTCACTAATATACAATGTACTACACTGTGCATTTCGTCTAATGCAGGTTTTTCAGTAAATTCTAAGTTTTTCAGTGCAACTCACTCATATACAATGTACTACACTGTGCATTTCGTCTAATGCGGGTTTTTCAGTAAATTCTAAGTTTTTCAGTGCAACTCACTAATATACAATGTACTACACTGTGCATTTCGTCTAATGCCGGTTTTTCAGTAAATTCTAAGTTTTTCAGTGCAACTCACTCATATACAATGTACTACACTGTGCATTTCGTCTAATGCGGGTTTTTCAGTAAATTCTAAGTTTTTCAGTGCAACTCACTCATATACAATGTACTACACTGTGCATTTCGTCTAATGCGGGTTTTTCAGTAAATTCTAAGTTTTTCAGTGCAACTCACTCATATACAATGTACTACACTGTGCATTTCGTCTAATGCGGGTTTTTCAGTAAATTCTAAGTTTTTCAGTGCAACTCACTCATATACTATGTACTACACTGTGCATTTCGTCTAATGCGGGTTTTTCAGTAAATTCTAAGTTTTTCAGTGCAACTCACTCATATACAATGTACTACACTGTGCATTTCGTCTAATGCGGGTTTTTCAGTAAATTCTAAGTTTTTCAGTGCAACTCACTCATATACTATGTACTACACTGTGCATTTCGTCTAATGCGGGTTTTTCAGTAAATTCTAAGTTTTTCAGTGCAACTCACTAATATACAATGTACTACACTGTACATTTTGTCTAATGCGGGTTTTTCAGTAAATTCTAAGTTTTTCAGTGCAACTCACTCATATACAATGTACTACACTGTGGATTTCGTCTAATGCGGGTTTTTCAGTAAATTCTAAGTTTTTCAGTGCAACTCACTCATATACAATGTACTACACTGTGCATTTCGTCTAATGCGGGTTTTTCAGTAAATTCTAAGTTTTTCAGTGCAACTCACTCATATACAATGTACTACACTGTGCATTTCGTCTAATGCGGGTTTTTCAGTAAATTCTAAATTTTTCAGTGCAACTCACTCATATACAATGTACTACACTGTGCATTTCGTCTAATGCGGGTTTTTCAGTAAATTCTAAGTTTTTCAGTGCAACTCACTCATATACAATGTACTACACTGTGCATTTCGTCTAATGCGGGTTTTTCAGTAAATTCTAAGTTTTTCAGTGCAACTCACTCATATACAATGTACTACACTGTGCATTTCGTCTAATGCGGGTTTTTCAGTAAATTCTAAGTTTTTCAGTGTAACTCACTCATATACAATGTACTACACTGTGCATTTCGTCTAATGCGGGTTTTCAGTAAATTCTAAGTTTTTCAGTGCAACTCACTCATATACTATGTACTACACTGTGCATTTCGTCTAATGCGGGTTTTTCAGTAAATTCTAAGTTTTTCAGTGCAACTCACTCATATACAATGTACTACACTGTGCATTTCGTCTAATGCGGGTTTTTCAGTAAATTCTAAGTTTTTCAGTGCAACTCACTCATATACAATGTACTACACTGTGCATTTCGTCTAATGCGGGTTTTTCAGTAAATTCTAAGTTTTTCAGTGCAACTCACTCATATACAATGTACTACACTGTGCATTTCGTCTAATGCGGGTTTTTCAGTAAATTCTAAGTTTTTCAGTGCAACTCACTCATATTCAATATACTACACTGTGGATTTCATCTAATGCGGGTTTTTCAGTAAATTCTAAGTTTTTCAGTGCAACTCACTCATATACAATGTACTACACTGTGCATTTCGTCTAATGCGGGTTTTTCAGTAAATTCTAAGTTTTTCAGTGCAACTCACTCATATACAATGTACTACACTGTGCATTTCGTCTAATGCGGGTTTTTCAGTAAATTCTAAGTTTTTCAGTGCAACTCACTCATATACAATGTACTACACTGTGCATTTCGTCTAATGCGGGTTTTTCAGTAAATTCTAAGTTTTTCAGTGCAACTCACTCATATACAATGTACTACACTGTGCATTTCGTCTAATGCGGGTTTTTCAGTAAATTCTAAGTTTTCAGTGCAACTCACTCATATACTATGTACTACACTGTGCATTTCGTCTAATGCGGGTTTTTCAGTAAATTCTAAGTTTTTCAGTGCAACTCACTCATATACAATGTACTACACTGTGCATTTCGTCTAATGCGGGTTTTTCAGTAAATTCTAAGTTTTTCAGTGCAACTCACTCATATACTATGTACTACACTGTGCATTTCGTCTAATGCGGGTTTTTCAGTAAATTCTAAGTTTTTCAGTGCAACTCACTAATATACAATGTACTACACTGTACATTTCGTCTAATGCGGGTTTTTCAGTAAATTCTAAGTTTTTCAGTGCAACTCACTCATATACAATGTACTACACTGTGGATTTCGTCTAATGCGGGTTTTTCAGTAAATTCTAAGTTTTTCAGTGCAACTCACTCATATACAATGTACTACACTGTGCATTTCGTCTAATGCGGGTTTTTCAGTAAATTCTAAGTTTTTCAGTGCAACTCACTCATATACAATGTACTACACTGTGCATTTCGTCTAATGCGGGTTTTTCAGTAAATTCTAAATTTTTCAGTGCAACTCACTCATATACAATGTACTACACTGTGCATTTCGTCTAATGCGGGTTTTTCAGTAAATTCTAAGTTTTTCAGTGCAACTCACTCATATACAATGTACTACACTGTGCATTTCGTCTAATGCGGGTTTTTCAGTAAATTCTAAGTTTTTCAGTACAACTCACTCATATACAATGTACTACACTGTGCATTTCGTCTAATGCGGGTTTTTCAGTAAATTCTAAGTTTTTCAGTGTAACTCACTCATATACAATGTACTACACTGTGCATTTCGTCTAATGCGGGTTTTTCAGTAAATTCTAAGTTTTTCAGTGCAACTCACTCATATACTATGTACTACACTGTGCATTTCGTCTAATGCGGGTTTTTCAGTAAATTCTAAGTTTTTCAGTGCAACTCACTCATATACAATGTACTACACTGTGCATTTCGTCTAATGCGGGTTTTTCAGTAAATTCTAAGTTTTTCAGTGCAACTCACTCATATACAATGTACTACACTGTGCATTTCGTCTAATGCGGGTTTTTCAGTAAATTCTAAGTTTTTCAGTGCAACTCACTCATATACAATGTACTACACTGTGCATTTCGTCTAATGCGGGTTTTTCAGTAAATTCTAAGTTTTTCAGTGCAACTCACTCATATTCAATATACTACACTGTGGATTTCATCTAATGCGGGTTTTTCAGTAAATTCTAAGTTTTTCAGTGCAACTCACTCATATACAATGTACTACACTGTGCATTTCGTCTAATGCGGGTTTTTCAGTAAATTCTAAGTTTTTCAGTGCAACTCACTCATATACAATGTACTACACTGTGCATTTCGTCTAATGCGGGTTTTTCAGTAAATTCTAAGTTTTTCAGTGCAACTCACTCATATACAATGTACTACACTGTGCATTTCGTCTAATGCGGGTTTTTCAGTAAATTCTAAGTTTTTCAGTGCAACTCACTCATATACAATGTACTACACAGTGCATTTCGTCTAATGCGGGTTTTTCAGTAAATTCTAAGTTTTTCAGTGCAACTCACTAATATACAATGTACTACACTGTGCATTTCGTCTAATGCAGGTTTTTCAGTAAATTCTAAGTTTTTCAGTGCAACTCACTCATATACAATGTACTACACTGTGCATTTCGTCTAATGCGGGTTTTTTCAGTAAATTCTAAGTTTTTCAGTGCAACTCACTCATATACAATGTACTACACTGTGCATTTCGTCTAATGCGGTTTTTCAGTAAATTCTAAGTTTTTCAGTGCAACTCACTCATATACAATGTACTACACTGTGCATTTCGTCTAATGCGGGTTTTTCAGTAAATTCTAAGTTTTTCAGTGCAACTCACTCATATACAATGTACTACACTGTGCATTTCGTCTAATGCGGGTTTTTCAGTAAATTCTAAGTTTTTCAGTGCAACTCACTCATATACAATGTACTACACTGTGCATTTCGTCTAATGCGGGTTTTTCAGTAAATTCTAAGTTTTTCAGTGCAACTCACTCATATACAATGTACTACACTGTGCATTTCGTCTAATGCGGGTTTTTCAGTAAATTCTAAGTTTTTCAGTGCAACTCACTCATATACAATGTACTACACTGTGCATTTCGTCTAATGCGGGTTTTTCAGTAAATTCTAAGTTTTTCAGTGCAACTCACTCATATACAATGTACTACACTGTGCATTTCGTCTAATGCGGGTTTTTCAGTAAATTCTAAGTTTTTCAGTGCAACTCACTCATATACTATGTACTACACTGTGCATTTCGTCTAATGCGGGTTTTTCAGTAAATTCTAAGTTTTTCAGTGCAACTCACTCATATACAATGTACTACACTGTACATTTCGTCTAATGCGGGTTTTTCAGTAAATTCTAAGTTTTTCAGTGCAACTCACTCATATACAATGTACTACACTGTGCATTTCGTCTAATGCGGGTTTTTCAGTAAATTCTAAGTTTTTCAGTGCAACTCACTCATATACAATGTACTACACTGTGCATTTCGTCTAATGCGGGTTTTTCAGTAAATTCTAAGTTTTTCAGTGCAACTCACTCATATACAATGTACTACACTGTGCATTTCGTCTAATGCCGGTTTTTCTGTAAATTCTAAGTTTTTCAGTGCAACTCACTCATATACAATGTACTACACTGTGCATTTCGTCTAATGCGGGTTTTTCAGTAAATTCTAAGTTTTTCAGTGCAACTCACTCATATACAATGTACTACACTGTGCATTTCGTCTAATGCGGGTTTTTCAGTAAATTCTAAGTTTTTCAGTGCAACTCAGTCATATACAATGTACTACACTGTGCATTTCGTCTAATGCGGGTTTTTCAGTAAATTCTAAGTTTTTCAGTGCAACTCACTCATATACAATGTACTACACTGTGCATTTCGTCTAATGCGGGTTTTTCAGTAAATTCTAAGTTTTTCAGTGCAACTCACTCATATACAATGTACTACACTGTGCATTTCGTCTAATGCGGGTTTTTCAGTAAATTCTAAGTTTTTCAGTGCAACTCACTCATATACAATGTACTACACTGTGCATTTCGTCTAATGCGGGTTTTTCAGTAAATTCTAAGTTTTTCAGTGCAACTCACTCATATACTATGTACTACACTGTGCATTTCGTCTAATGCGGGTTTTTCAGTAAATTCTAAGTTTTCAGTGCAACTCACTCATATACAATGTACTACACTGTACATTTCGTCTAATGCGGGTTTTTCAGTAAATTCTAAGTTTTTCAGTGCAACTCACTCATATACAATATACTACACTGTGGATATCGTCTAATGCGGGTTTTTCAGTAAATTCTAAGTTTTTCAGTGCAACTCACTCATATACAATGTACTACACTGTGGATTTCGTCTAATTCGGGTTTTTCAGTAAATTCTAAGTTTTTCAGTGCAACTCACTCATATACAATGTACTACACTGTGCATTTCGTCTAATGCGGGTTTTTCAGTAAATTCTAAGTTTTTCAGTGCAACTCACTCATATACAATGTACTACACTGTGCATTTCGTCTAATGCGGGTTTTTCAGTAAATTCTAAGTTTTTCAGTGCAACTCACTCATATACAATGTACTACACAGTGCATTTCGTCTAATGCGGGTTTTTCAGTAAATTCTAAGTTTTTCAGTGCAACTCACTAATATACAATGTACTACACTGTGCATTTCGTCTAATGCAGGTTTTTCAGTAAATTCTAAGTTTTTCAGTGCAACTCACTCATATACAATGTACTACACTGTGCATTTCGTCTAATGCGAGTTTTTCAGTAAATTCTAAGTTTTTCAGTGCAACTCACTCATATACAATGTACTACACTGTGCATTTCGTCTAATGCCGGTTTTTCAGTAAATTCTAAGTTTTTCAGTGCAACTCACTCATATACAATGTACTACACTGTGCATTTCGTCTAATGCGGGTTTTTCAGTAAATTCTAAGTTTTTCAGTGCAACTCACTCATATACAATGTACTACACTGTGCATTTCGTCTAATGCGGGTTTTTCAGTAAATTCTAAGTTTTTCAGTGCAACTCACTCATATACAATGTACTACACTGTGCATTTCGTCTAATGCGGGTTTTTCAGTAAATTCTAAGTTTTTCAGTGCAACTCACTCATATACAATGTACTACACTGTGCATTTCGTCTAATGCGGGTTTTTCAGTAAATTCTAAGTTTTTCAGTGCAACTCACTCATATACAATGTACTACACTGTGCATTTCGTCTAATGCGGGTTTTTCAGTAAATTCTAAGTTTTTCAGTGCAACTCACTCATATACAATGTACTACACTGTGCATTTCGTCTAATGCGGGTTTTTCAGTAAATTCTAAGTTTTTCAGTGCAACTCACTCATATACTATGTACTACACTGTGCATTTCGTCTAATGCGGGTTTTTCAGTAAATTCTAAGTTTTTCAGTGCAACTCACTCATATACAATGTACTACACTGTACATTTCGTCTAATGCGGGTTTTTCAGTAAATTCTAAGTTTTTCAGTGCAACTCACTCATATACAATGTACTACACTGTGGATTTCGTCTAATGCGGGTTTTTCAGTAAATTCTAAGTTTTTCAGTGCAACTCACTCATATACAATGTACTACACTGTGCATTTCGTCTAATGCCGGTTTTTCAGTAAATTCTAAGTTTTTCAGTGCAACTCACTCATATACAATGTACTACACTGTGCATTTCGTCTAATGCCGGTTTTTCTGTAAATTCTAAGTTTTTCAGTGCAACTCACTCATATACAATGTACTACACTGTGCATTTCGTCTAATGCGGGTTTTTCAGTAAATTCTAAGTTTTTCAGTGCAACTCACTCATATACAATGTACTACACTGTGCATTTCGTCTAATGCGGGTTTTTCAGTAAATTCTAAGTTTTTCAGTGCAACTCAGTCATATACAATGTACTACACTGTGCATTTCGTCTAATGCGGGTTTTTCAGTAAATTCTAAGTTTTTCAGTGCAACTCACTCATATACAATGTACTACACTGTGGATTTCGTCTAATGCAGGTTTTTCAGTAAATTCTAAGTTTTTCAGTGCAACTCACTCATATACAATGTACTACACTGTGCATTTCGTCTAATGCGGGTTTTTCAGTAAATTCTAAGTTTTTCAGTGCAACTCACTCATATACAATGTACTACACTGTGCATTTCGTCTAATGCGGGTTTTTCAGTAAATTCTAAGTTTTTCAGTGCAACTCACTCATATACAATGTACTACACTGTGCATTTCGTCTAATGCGGGTTTTTCAGTAAATTCTAAGTTTTTCAGTGCAACTCACTCATATACAATGTACTACACTGTGCATTTCGTCTAATGCGGGTTTTTCAGTAAATTCTAAGTTTTTCAGTGCAACTCACTCATATACAATGTACTACACTGTGCATTTCGTCTAATGCGGGTTTTTCAGTAAATTCTAAGTTTTTCAGTGCAACTCACTCATATACAATGTACTACACTGTGCATTTCGTCTAATGCGGGTTTTTCAGTAAATTCTAAGTTTTTCAGTGCAACTCACTAATATACAACGTACTACACTGTGATTTCATCTAATGCGGGTTTTCAGTAAATTCTAAGTTTTTCATTGCAACTCACTCATATACAATGTACTACACTGTACATTTCGTCTAATGCGGGTTTTTCAGTAAATTCTAAGTTTTTCAGTGCAACTCACTCATATACAATGTACTACACTGTACATTTCGTCTAATGCGGGTTTTTCAGTAAATTCTAAGTTTTTCAGTGCAACTCACTCATATACAATGTACTACACTGTGCATTTCGTCTAATGCGGGTTTTTCAGTAAATTCTAAGTTTTTCAGTGCAACTCACTCATATACAATGTACTACACTGTGCATTTCGTCTAATGCGGGTTTTTCAGTAAATTCTAAGTTTTTCAGTGCAACTCACTCATATACAATGTACTACACTGTGCATTTCGTCTAATGCGGGTTTTTCAGTAAATTCTAAGTTTTTCAGTGCAACTCACTCATATACAATGTACTACACTGTGCATTTCGTCTAATGCGGGTTTTTCAGTAAATTCTAAGTTTTTCAGTGCAACTCACTCATATACAATGTACTACACTGTGCATTTCGTCTAATGCGGGTTTTTCAGTAAATTCTAAGTTTTTCAGTGCAACTCACTCATATACAATGTACTACACTGTGCATTTCGTCTAATGCGGGTTTTTCAGTAAATTCTAAGTTTTTCAGTGCAACTCACTCATATACAATGTACTACAACTGTGCATTTCGTCTAATGCGGGTTTTTCAGTAAATTCTAAGTTTTTCAGTGCAACTCACTCATATACAATGTACTACACTGTGCATTTCGTCTAATGCGGGTTTTTCAGTAAATTCTAAGTTTTTCAGTGCAACTCACTCATATACAATGTACTACACTGTGCATTTCGTCTAATGCGGGTTTTTCAGTAAATTCTAAGTTTTTCAGTGTAACTCACTCATATACAATGTACTACACTGTGCATTTCGTCTAATGCGGGTTTTTCAGTAAATTCTAAGTTTTTCA
>NW_028227354.1:236350-262203 GCF_978045245.1 Mus caroli
GTTTTTCAGTAAATTCTAAGTTTTTCAGTGCAACTCACTCATATACAATGTACTACACTGTGCATTTCGTCTAATGCGGGTTTTTCAGTAAATTCTAAGTTTTTCAGTGCAACTCACTCATATACAATGTACTAAAATGTGCATTTCGTCTAATGCGGGTTTTTCAGTAAATTCTAACTTTTTCAGTGCAACTCACTCATATACAATGTACTACACTGTGCATTTCGTCTAATGCGGGTTTTTCAGTAAATTCTAAGTTTTTCAGTGCAACTCACTCATATTCAATGTACTACACTGTGCATTTCGTCGAATGCGGGTTTTTCAGTAAATTCTAAGTTTTTCAGTGCAACTCACTCATATACAATGTACTACACTGTGCATTTCGTCTAATGCGGGTTTTTCAGTAAATTCTAAGTTTTTCAGTGCAACTCACTCATATACTATGTACTACACTGTGCATTTCGTCTAATGCGGGTTTTTCAGTAAATTCTAAGTTTTTCAGTGCAACTCACTCATATACAATGTACTACACTGTGCATTTCGTCTAATGCAGGTTTTTCAGTAAATTCTAAGTTTTTCAGTGCAACTCACTCATTTACAATGTACTACACTGTGCATTTCGTCTAATGCGGGTTTTTCAGTAAATTCTAAGTTTTTCAGTGCAACTCACTCATATACTATGTACTACACTGTGCATTTCGTCTAATGCGGGTTTTTCAGTAAATTCTAAGTTTTTCAGTGCAACTCACTCATATACTATGTACTACACTGTACATTTCATCTAATGCGGGTTTTTCAATAAATTCTAAGTTTTTCAGTGCAACTCACTCATATACAATGTACTACACTGTGCATTTCGTCTAATGCGGGTTTTTCAGTAAATTCTAAGTTTTTCAGTGCAACTCACTCATATACAATGTACTACACTGTGCATTTCGTCTAATGCTGGTTTTTCAGTAAATTCTAAGTTTTTCAGTGCAACTCACTCATATACTATGTACTATACTGTGCATTTCGTCTAATGCGGGTTTTTCAGTAAATTCTAAGTTTTTCAGTGCAACTCACTCATATACTATGTACTACACTGTGCATTTCGTCTAATGCGGGTTTTTCAGTAAATTCTAAGTTTTTCAGTGCAACTCACTCATATACAATGTACTAAAATGTGCATTTCGTCTAATGCGGGTTTTTCAGTAAATTCTAACTTTTTCAGTGCAACTCACTCATATACAATGTACTACACTGTACATTTCGTCTAATGCGGGTTTTTCAATAAATTCTAAGTTTTTCAGTGCAACTCACTCATATACAATGTACTACACTGTGCATTTCGTCTAATGCGGGTTTTTCAGTAAATTCTAAGTTTTTCAGTGCAACTCACTGATATACAATGTACTACACTGTGCATTTCGTCTAATGCTGGTTTTTCAGTAAATTCTAAGTTTTTCAGTGCAACTCACTCATATACTATGTACTACACTGTGCATTTCGTCTAATGCGGGTTTTTCAATAAATTCTAAGTTTTTCAGTGCAACTCACTCATATACAATGTACTACACTGTGCATTTCGTCTAATGCGGGTTTTTCAGTAAATTCTAAGTTTTTCAGTGCAACTCACTGATATACAATGTACTACACTGTGCATTTCGTCTAATGCTGGTTTTTCAGTAAATTCTAAGTTTTCAGTGCAACTCACTCATATACTATGTACTACACTGTGCATTTCGTCTAATGCGGGTTTTTCAGTAAATTCTAAGTTTTTCAGTGCAACTCACTCATATACAATGTACTACACTGTGCATTTCGTCTAATGCGGGTTTTTCAGTAAATTCTAAGTTTTTCAGTGCAACTCACTCATATACAATGTACTACACTGTGCATTTCGTCTAATGCGGGTTTTTCAGTAAATTCTAAGTTTTTCAGTGCAACTCACTCATATACAATGTACTACACTGTGCATTTCGTCTAATGCGGGTTTTTCAGTAAATTCTAAGTTTTTCAGTGCAACTCACTCATATACAATGTACTACACTGTGCATTTCGTCTAATGCGGGTTTTTCAGTAAATTCTAAGTTTTTCAGTGCAACTCACTCATATACAATGTACTACACTGTGCATTTCGTCTAATGCGGATTTTTCAGTAAATTCTAAGTTTTTCAGTGCAACTCACTCATATACAATGTACTACACTGTGCATTTCGTCTAATGCGGGTTTTTCAGTAAATTCTAAGTTTTTCAGTGCAACTCACTCATATACAATGTACTACACTGTGCATTTCGTCTAATGCGGGTTTTTCAGTAAATTCTAAGTTTTTCAGTGCAACTCACTCATATACAATGTACTAAAATGTGCATTTCGTCTAATGCGGGTTTTTCAGTAAATTCTAACTTTTTCAGTGCAACTCACTCATATACAATGTACTACACTGTGCATTTCGTCTAATGCGGGTTTTTCAGTAAATTCTAAGTTTTTCAGTGCAACTCACTCATATACAATGTACTACACTGTGCATTTCGTCTAATGCGGGTTTTTCAGTAAATTCTAAGTTTTTCAGTGCAACTCACTCATATACAATGTACTAAAATGTGCATTTCGTCTAATGCGGGTTTTTCAGTAAATTCTAACTTTTTCAGTGCAACTCACTCATATACAATGTACTACACTGTACATTTCGTCTAATGCGGGTTTTTCAATAAATTCTAAGTTTTTCAGTGCAACTCACTCATATACAATGTACTACACTGTGCATTTCGTCTAATGCGGGTTTTTCAGTAAATTCTAAGTTTTTCAGTGCAACTCACTGATATACAATGTACTACACTGTGCATTTCGTCTAATGCTGGTTTTTCAGTAAATTCTAAGTTTTTCAGTGCAACTCACTCATATACTATGTACTACACTGTGCATTTCGTCTAATGCGGGTTTTTCAGTAAATTCTAAGTTTTTCAGTGCAACTCACTCATATACAATGTACTAAAATGTGCATTTCGTCTAATGCGGGTTTTTCAGTAAATTCTAACTTTTTCAGTGCAACTCACTCATATACAATGTACTACACTGTGCATTTCGTCTAATGCGGGTTTTTCAGTAAATTCTAAGTTTTTCAGTGCAACTCACTCATATACAATGTACTACACTGTGCATTTCGTCTAATGCGGGTTTTTCAGTAAATTCTAAGTTTTTCAGTGCAACTCACTCATATACAATGTACTAAAATGTGCATTTCGTCTAATGCGGGTTTTTCAGTAAATTCTAACTTTTTCAGTGCAACTCACTCATATACAATGTACTACACTGTACATTTCGTCTAATGCGGGTTTTTCAATAAATTCTAAGTTTTTCAGTGCAACTCACTCATATACAATGTACTACACTGTGCATTTCGTCTAATGCGGGTTTTTCAGTAAATTCTAAGTTTTTCAGTGCAACTCACTGATATACAATGTACTACACTGTGCATTTCGTCTAATGCTGGTTTTTCAGTAAATTCTAAGTTTTTCAGTGCAACTCACTCATATACTATGTACTACACTGTGCATTTCGTCTAATGCGGGTTTTTCAGTAAATTCTAAGTTTTTCAGTGCAACTCACTCATATACAATGTACTACACTGTGCATTTCGTCTAATGCGGGTTTTTCAGTAAATTCTAAGTTTTTCAGTGCAACTCACTCATATACAATGTACTACACTGTGCATTTCGTCTAATGCGGGTTTTTCAGTAAATTCTAAGTTTTTCAGTGCAACTCACTCATATACAATGTACTACACTGTGCATTTCGTCTAATGCGGGTTTTTCAGTAAATTCTAAGTTTTTCAGTGCAACTCACTCATATACAATGTACTACACTGTGCATTTCGTCTAATGCGGGTTTTTCAGTAAATTCTAAGTTTTTCAGTGCAACTCACTCATATACAATGTACTACACTGTGCATTTCGTCTAATGCGGATTTTTCAGTAAATTCTAAGTTTTTCAGTGCAACTCACTCATATACAATGTACTACACTGTGCATTTCGTCTAATGCGGGTTTTTCAGTAAATTCTAAGTTTTTCAGTGCAACTCACTCATATACAATGTACTACACTGTGCATTTCGTCTAATGCGGGTTTTTCAGTAAATTCTAAGTTTTTCAGTGCAACTCACTCATATACAATGTACTAAAATGTGCATTTCGTCTAATGCGGGTTTTTCAGTAAATTCTAACTTTTTCAGTGCAACTCACTCATATACAATGTACTACACTGTGCATTTCGTCTAATGCGGGTTTTTCAGTAAATTCTAAGTTTTTCAGTGCAACTCACTCATATTCAATGTACTACACTGTGCATTTCGTCGAATGCGGGTTTTTCAGTAAATTCTAAGTTTTTCAGTGCAACTCACTCATATACAATGTACTACACTGTGCATTTCGTCTAATGCGGGTTTTTCAGTAAATTCTAAGTTTTTCAGTGCAACTCACTCATATACTATGTACTACACTGTGCATTTCGTCTAATGCGGGTTTTTCAGTAAATTCTAAGTTTTTCAGTGCAACTCACTCATATACAATGTACTACACTGTGCATTTCGTCTAATGCAGGTTTTTCAGTAAATTCTAAGTTTTTCAGTGCAACTCACTCATTTACAATGTACTACACTGTGCATTTCGTCTAATGCGGGTTTTTCAGTAAATTCTAAGTTTTTCAGTGCAACTCACTCATATACTATGTACTACACTGTGCATTTCGTCTAATGCGGGTTTTTCAGTAAATTCTAAGTTTTTCAGTGCAACTCACTCATATACTATGTACTACACTGTACATTTCATCTAATGCGGGTTTTTCAATAATATTTCTAAGTTTTTCAGTGCAACTCACTCATATACAATGTACTACACTGTGCATTTCGTCTAATGCGGGTTTTTCAGTAAATTCTAAGTTTTTCAGTGCAACTCACTCATATACAATGTACTACACTGTGCATTTCGTCTAATGCTGGTTTTTCAGTAAATTCTAAGTTTTTCAGTGCAACTCACTCATATACTATGTACTATACTGTGCATTTCGTCTAATGCGGGTTTTTCAGTAAATTCTAAGTTTTTCAGTGCAACTCACTCATATACTATGTACTACACTGTGCATTTCGTCTAATGCGGGTTTTTCAGTAAATTCTAAGTTTTTCAGTGCAACTCACTCATATACAATGTACTAAAATGTGCATTTCGTCTAATGCGGGTTTTTCAGTAAATTCTAACTTTTTCAGTGCAACTCACTCATATACAATGTACTACACTGTACATTTCGTCTAATGCGGGTTTTTCAATAAATTCTAAGTTTTTCAGTGCAACTCACTCATATACAATGTACTACACTGTGCATTTCGTCTAATGCGGGTTTTTCAGTAAATTCTAAGTTTTTCAGTGCAACTCACTGATATACAATGTACTACACTGTGCATTTCGTCTAATGCTGGTTTTTCAGTAAATTCTAAGTTTTTCAGTGCAACTCACTCATATACTATGTACTACACTGTGCATTTCGTCTAATGCGGGTTTTTCAGTAAATTCTAAGTTTTTCAGTGCAACTCACTCATATACAATGTACTACACTGTGCATTTCGTCTAATGCGGGTTTTTCAGTAAATTCTAAGTTTTTCAGTGCAACTCACTCATATACAATGTACTACACTGTGCATTTCGTCTAATGCGGGTTTTTCAGTAAATTCTAAGTTTTTCAGTGCAACTCACTCATATACAATGTACTACACTGTGCATTTCGTCTAATGCGGGTTTTTCAGTAAATTCTAAGTTTTTCAGTGCAACTCACTCATATATAATGTACTACACTGTGCATTTCGTCTAATGCGGGTTTTTCAGTAAATTCTAAGTTTTTCAGTGCAACTCACTCATATACAATGTACTACACTGTGCATTTCGTCTAATGCGGATTTTTCAGTAAATTCTAAGTTTTTCAGTGCAACTCACTCATATACAATGTACTACACTGTGCATTTCGTCTAATGCGGGGTTTTTCAGTAAATTCTAAGTTTTTCAGTGCAACTCACTCATATACAATGTACTACACTGTGCATTTCGTCTAATGCGGGTTTTTCAGTAAATTCTAAGTTTTTCAGTGCAACTCACTCATATACAATGTACTAAAATGTGCATTTCGTCTAATGCGGGTTTTTCAGTAAATTCTAACTTTTTCAGTGCAACTCACTCATATACAATGTACTACACTGTGCATTTCGTCTAATGCGGGTTTTTCAGTAAATTCTAAGTTTTTCAGTGCAACTCACTCATATTCAATGTACTACACTGTGCATTTCGTCGAATGCGGGTTTTTCAGTAAATTCTAAGTTTTTCAGTGCAACTCACTCATATACAATGTACTACACTGTGCATTTCGTCTAATGCGGGTTTTTCAGTAAATTCTAAGTTTTTCAGTGCAACTCACTCATATACTATGTACTACACTGTGCATTTCGTCTAATGCGGGTTTTTCAGTAAATTCTAAGTTTTTCAGTGCAACTCACTCATATACAATGTACTACACTGTGCATTTCGTCTAATGCAGGTTTTTCAGTAAATTCTAAGTTTTTCAGTGCAACTCACTCATTTACAATGTACTACACTGTGCATTTCGTCTAATGCGGGTTTTTCAGTAAATTCTAAGTTTTTCAGTGCAACTCACTCATATACTATGTACTACACTGTGCATTTCGTCTAATGCGGGTTTTTCAGTAAATTCTAAGTTTTTCAGTGCAACTCACTCATATACTATGTACTACACTGTACATTTCATCTAATGCGGGTTTTTCAATAAATTCTAAGTTTTTCAGTGCAACTCACTCATATACAATGTACTACACTGTGCATTTCGTCTAATGCGGGTTTTTCAGTAAATTCTAAGTTTTTCAGTGCAACTCACTCATATACAATGTACTACACTGTGCATTTCGTCTAATGCTGGTTTTTCAGTAAATTCTAAGTTTTTCAGTGCAACTCACTCATATACTATGTACTACACTGTGCATTTCGTCTAATGCGGGTTTTTCAGTAAATTCTAAGTTTTTCAGTGCAACTCACTCATATACTATGTACTACACTATACATTTCGTCTAATGCGGGTTTTTCAATAAATTCTAAGTTTTTCAGTGCAACTCACTCATATACAATGTACTACACTGTGCATTTCGTCTAATGCGGGTTTTTCAGTAAATTCTAAGTTTTTCAGTGCAACTCACTCATATACAATGTACTACACTGTGCATTTCGTCTAATGCGGGTTTTTCAGTAAATTCTAAGATTTTCAGTGCAACTCACTCATATACAATGTACTACACTGTGCATTTCGTCTAATGCGGGTTTTTCAGTAAATTCTAAGTTTTTCAGTGCAACTCACTCATATACAATGTACTACACTGTGCATTTCGTCTAATGCGGGTATTTCAGTAAATTCTAAGTTTTTCAGTGCAACTCACTCATATACAATGTACTACACTGTGCATTTCGTCTAATGCGGGTTTTTCAGTAAATTCTAAGTTTTTCAGTGCAACTCACTCATATACAATGTACTACACTGTGCATTTCGTCTAATGCGGGTTTTTCAGTAAATTCTAAGTTTTTCAGTGCAACTCACTCATATACAATGTACTACACTGTGCATTTCGTCTAATGCAGGTTTTTCAGTAAATTCTAAGTTTTTCAGTGCAACTCACTCATTTACAATGTACTACACTGTGCATTTCGTCTAATGCGGGTTTTTCAGTAAATTCTAAGTTTTTCAGTGCAACTCACTCATATACTATGTACTACACTGTGCATTTCGTCTAATGCGGGTTTTTCAGTAAATTCTAAGTTTTTCAGTGCAACTCACTCATATACTATGTACTACACTGTACATTTCGTCTAATGCGGGTTTTTCAATAAATTCTAAGTTTTTCAGTGCAACTCACTCATATACAATGTACTACACTGTGCATTTCGTCTAATGCGGGTTTTTCAGTAAATTCTAAGTTTTTCAGTGCAACTCACTCATATACAATGTACTACACTGTGCATTTCTTCTAATGCTGGTTTTTCAGTAAATTCTAAGTTTTTCAGCGCAACTCACTCATATACTATGTACTAAACTGTGCATTTCGTCTAATGCGGGTTTTTCAGTAAATTCTAAGTTTTTCAGTGCAACTCACTCATATACTATGTACTACACTGTACATTTCGTCTAATGCGGGTTTTTCAATAAATTCTAAGTTTTTCAGTGCAACTCACTCATATACAATGTACTACACTGTGCATTTCGTCTAATGCGGGTTTTTCAGTAAATTCTAAGTTTTTCAGTGCAAGTCACTCATATACAATGTACTACACTGTACATTTCGTCTAATACGGGTTTTTCAGTAAATTCTAAGTTTTTCAGTGCAACTCACTCATATACAATGTACTGCACTGTGCATTTCGTCTAATGCGGGTTTTTCAGTAAATTCTAAGTTTTTCAGTGCAACTCACTCATTTACAATGTACTACACTGTGCATTTCGTCTAAAGAGGGTTTTTCAGTAAATTCTAAGTTTTTCAGTGCAACTCACTCATATACAATGTACTACACTGTGCATTTCGTCTAATGCGGGTTTTTCAGTAAATTCTAAGTTTTTCAGTGCAACGCACTCATATTCAATGTACTACACTGTGCATTTCGTCTAATGCGGGTTTTTCAGTAAATTCTAAGTTTTTCAGTGCAACTCTCTCATATACAATGTACTACACTGTGCATTTCGTCTAATGCGGGTTTTTCAGTAAATTCTAAGTTTTTCAGTGCAACTCACTCATATACAATGTACTACACTGTGCATTTCGTCTAATGCGGGTTTTTCAGTAAATTCTAAGTTTTACAGTGCAACTCACTCATATACAATGTCCTACACTGTGCATTTCGTCTAATGCGGGTTTTTCAGTAAATTCTAAGTTTTTCAGTGTAACTCACTCATATACAATGTACTACACTGTGCATTTCGTCTAATGCGGGTTTTTCAGTAAATTCTAAGTATTTCAGTGCAACTCACTCATATACAATGTACTACACTGTGCATTTCGTCTAATGCGGGTTTTTCAGTAAATTCTAAGTTTTTCAGTGCAACTCACTCATATACAATGTACTACACTGTGCATTTCGTCTAATGCGGATTTTTCAGTAAATTCTAAGTTTTTCAGTGCAACTCACTCATATACAATGTACTACACTGTGCATTTCGTCTAATGCGGGTTTTTCAGTAAATTCTAAGTTTTTCAGTGCAAGTCACTCATATACAATGTACTACACTGTACATTTCGTCTAATGCGGGTTTTTCAGTAAATTCTAAGTTTTTCAGTGCAACTCACTCATATACAATGTACTACACTGTGCATTTCGTCTAATGCAGGTTTTTCAGTAAATTCTAAGTTTTTCAGTGCAACTCACTCATATACTATGTACTACACTGTGCATTTCGTCTAATGCGGGTTTTTCAGTAAATTCTAAGTTTTTCAGTGCAACGCACTCATATTCAATGTACTACACTGTGCATTTCGTCGAATGCGGGTTTTTCACTAAATTCTAAGTTTTTCAGTGCAACTCACTCATATACAATGTACTACACTGTGCATTTCGTCTAATGCGGGTTTTTCAGTAAATTCTAAGTTTTTCAGTGCAACTCACTCATATACTATGTACTACACTGTGCATTTCGTCTAATGCGGGTTTTTCAGTAAATTCTAAGTTTTTCAGTGCAACGCACTCATATTCAATGTACTACACTGTGCATTTCGTCTAATACGGGTTTTTCAGTAAATTCTAAGTTTTTCAGTGCAACTCACTCATATACAATGTACTACACTGTGCATTTCGTCTAATGCAGGTTTTTCAGTAAATTCTAAGTTTTTCAGTGCAACTCACTCATTTACAATGTACTACACTGTGCATTTCGTCTAATGCGGGTTTTTCAGTAAATTCTAAGTTTTTCAGTGCAACTCACTCATATACAATGTACTACACTGTGCATTTCGTCTAATGCGGGTTTTTCAATAAATTCTAAGTTTTTCAGTGCAACTCACTCATATACAATGTACTACACGGTGCATTTCGTCTAATGCGGGTTTTTCAGTAAATTCTAAGTTTTTCAGTGCAACTCACTCATATACAATGTACTACACTGTGCATTTCGTCTAATGCTGGTTTTTCAGTAAATTCTAAGTTTTTCAGTGCAACTCACTCATATACTATGTACTACACTGTGCATTTCGTCTAATGCGGGTTTTTCAGTAAATTCTAAGTTTTTCAGTGCAACTCACTCATATACAATGTACTACACTGTGCATTTCGTCTAATGCGGGTTTTTCAGTAAATTCTAAGTTTTTCAGTGCAACTCACTCATATACTATGTACTACACTGTGCATTTCGTCTAATGCGGGTTTTTCAGTAAATTCTAAGTTTTTCAGTGCAACGCACTCATATTCAATGTACTACACTGTGCATTTCGTCGAATGCGGGTTTTTCACTAAATTCTAAGTTTTTCAGTGCAACTCACTCATATACAATGTACTACACTGTGCATTTCGTCTAATGCGGGTTTTTCAGTAAATTCTAAGTGTTTCAGTGCAACTCACTCATATACTATGTACTACACTGTGCATTTTGTCTAATGCGGGTTTTTCAGTAAATTCTAAGTTTTTCAGTGCAACGCACTCATATTCAATGTACTACACTGTGCATTTCGTCTAATACGGGTTTTTCAGTAAATTCTAAGTTTTTCAGTGCAACTCACTCATATACAATGTACTACACTGTGCATTTCGTCTAATGCAGGTTTTTCAGTAAATTCTAAGTTTTTCAGTGCAACTCACTCATTTACAATGTACTACACTGTGCATTTCGTCTAATGCGGGTTTTTCAGTAAATTCTAAGTTTTTCAGTGCAACTCACTCATATACTATGTACTACACTGTGCATTTCGTCTAATGCGGGTTTTTCAGTAAATTCTAAGTTTTTCAGTGCAACTCACTCATATACAATGTACTACACTGTGCATTTCGTCTAATGCGGGTTTTTCAATAAATTCTAAGTTTTTCAGTGCAACTCACTCATATACAATGTACTACACGGTGCATTTCGACTAATGCGGGTTTTTCAGTAAATTCTAAGTTTTTCAGTGCAACTCACTCATATACAATGTACTACACTGTGCATTTCGTCTAATGCTGGTTTTTCAGTAAATTCTAAGTTTTTCAGTGCAACTCACTCATATACTATGTACTACACTGTGCATTTCGTCTAATGCGGGTTTTTCAGTAAATTCTAAGTTTTTCATTGCAACTCACTCATATACTATGTACTACACTGTACATTTCGTCTAATGCGGGTTTTTCAATAAATTCTAAGTTTTTCAGTGCAACTCACTCATATACAATGTACTACACTGTGCATTTCGTCTAATGCGGGTTTTTCAGTAAATTCTAAGTTTTTCAGTGCAACGCACTCATATTCAATGTACTACACTGTGCATTTCGTCTAATGCGGTTTTTTCAGTAAATTCTAAGATTTTCAGTGCAACTCACTCATAACAATGTACTACACTGTGCATTTCGTCTAATGCGGGTTTTTCAGTAAATTCTAAGTTTTTCAGTGCAACTCACTCATATACAATGTACTACACTGTGCATTTCGTCTAATGCGGGTTTTTCAGTAAATTCTAAGTTTTTCAGTGCAACTCACTCATATACAATGTACTACACTGTGCATTTCGTCTAATGCGGGTTTTTCAGTAAATTCTAAGTTTTTCAGTGCAACTCACTCATATACAATGTACTACACTGTGCATTTCGTCTAATGCGGGTTTTTCAGTAAATTCTAAGTTTTTCAGTGCAACTCACTCATATACTATGTACTACACTGTGCATTTCGTCTAATGCGGGTTTTTCAGTAAATTCTAAGTTTTTCAGTGCAACGCACTCATATTCAATGTACTACACTGTGCATTTCGTCGAATGCGGGTTTTTCAGTAAATTCTAAGTTTTTCAGTGCAACTCACTCATATACAATGTACTACACTGTGCATTTCGTCTAATGCGGGTTTTTCAGTAAATTCTAAGTTTTTCAGTGCAACTCACTCATATACTATGTACTACACTGTACATTTCGTCTAATGCGGGTTTTTCAGTAAATTCTAAGTTTTTCAGTGCAACTCACTCATATACAATGTACTACACTGTGCATTTCGTCTAATGCGGGTTTTTCAGTAAATTCTAAGTTTTTCAGTGCAACTCACTCATATACAATGTACTACACTGTGCATTTCGTCTAATGCGGGTTTTTCAGTAAATTCTAAGTTTTTCAGTGCAACTCACTCATATACAATGTACTACACTGTGCATTTCGTCTAATGCGGGTTTTTCAGTAAATTCTAAGTTTTTCAGTGCAACTCACTCATATACAATGTACTACACTGTGGATTTCGTCTAATGCGGGTTTTTCAGTAAATTCTAAGTTTTTCAGTGCAACTCACTCATATACTATGTACTACACTGTGCATTTCGTCTAATGCGGGTTTTTCAGTAAATTCTAAGTTTTTCAGTGCAACTCACTCATATACAATGTACTACACTGTGCATTTCGTCTAATGCGGGTTTTTCAGTAAATTCTAAGTTTTTCAGTGCAACTCACTCATATACAATGTACTACACTGTGCATTTCATCTAATGCGGGTTTTTCAGTAAATTCTAAGTTTTTCAGTGCAACTCACTCATATACAATGTACTACACTGTGCATTTCGTCTAATGCGGGTTTTTCAGTAAATTCTAAGTTTTTCAGTGCAACTCACTCATATACAATGTACTACACTGTGCATTTCGTCTAATGCGGGTTTTTCAGTAAATTCTAAGTTTTTCAGTGCAACTCACTCATATACAATGTACTACACTGTGCATTTCGTCTAATGCGGGTTTTTCAGTAAATTCTAAGTTTTTCAGTGCAACTCACTCATATACAATGTACTACACTGTGCATTTCGTCTAATACGGGTTTTTCAGTAAATTCTAAGTTTTTCAGTGCAACTCACTCATATACAATGTACTACACTGTGCATTTCGTCTAATGCGGGTTTTTCAGTAAATTCTAAGTTTTTCAGTGCAACTCACTCATATACTATGTACTACACTGTGCATTTCGTCTAATGCGGGTTTTTCAGTAAATTCTAAGTTTTTCAGTGCAACTCACTCATATACTATGTATACACTGTACATTTCGTCTAATGCGGGTTTTTCAGTAAATTCTAAGTTTTTCAGTGCAACTCACTCATATACAATGTACTACACTGTGCATTTCGTCTAATGCGGGTTTTTCAGTAAATTCTAAGTTTTTCAGTGCAACTCACTCATATACAATGTACTACACTGTGCATTTCGTCTAATGCGGGTTTTTCAGTAAATTCTAAGTTTTTCAGTGCAACTCACTCATATACAATGTACTACACTGTGCATTTCGTCTAATGCGGGTTTTTCAGTAAATTCTAAGTTTTTCAATGCAACTCACTCATATACTATGTACTACACTGTACATTTCGTCTAATGCGGGTTTTTCAGTAAATTCTAAATTTTTCAGTGCAACTCACTCATATACAATGTACTAAACTGTGCATTTCGTCTAATGCGGGTTTTTCAGTAATATCTAAGTTTTTCAGTGCAACTCACTCATATACAATATACTACACTGTGCATTTCGTCTAATGCGGGTTTTTCAGTAAATTCTAAGTTTTTCAGTGCAACTCACTCATATACAATGTACTACACTGTGCATTTCGTCTAATGCGGGTTTTTCAGTAAATTCTAAGTTTTTCAGTGCAACTCACTCATGTACAATGTACTACACTGTGCATTTCGTCTAATGCGGGTTTTTCAGTAAATTCTAAGTTTTTCAGTGCAACTCACTCATATACAATGTACTACACTGTGCATTTCCTCTAATGCGGGTTTTTCAGTAAATTCTAAGTTTTTCAGTGCAACTCACTCATATACAATGTACTACACTGTGCATTTCGTCTAATGCGGGTTTTTCAGTAAATTCTAAGTTTTTCAGTGCAACTCACTCATATACAATGTACTACACTGTGCATTTCGTCTAATGCGGGTTTTTCAGTAAATTCTAAGTTTTTCAGTGCAACTCACTCATATACAATGTACTACACTGTGCATTTCGTCTAATGCGGGTTTTTCAGTAAATTCTAAGTTTTTCAGTGCAAGTCACTCATATACAATGTACTACACTGTACATTTCGTCTAATGCGGGTTTTTCAGTAAATTCTAAGTTTTTCAGTGCAACTCACTCATATACTATGTACTACACTGTACATTTCGTCTAATGCGGGTTTTTCAGTAAATTCTAAGTTTTTCAGTGCAACTCACTCATATACAATGTACTACAGTGTGCATTTCGTCTAATGCGGGTTTTTCAGTAAATTCTAAGTTTTTCAGTGCAACTCACTCATATACAATGTACTACACTGTGCATTTCGTCTAATGCGGGTTTTTCAGTAAATTCTAAGTTTTTCAGTGCAACTCACTCATATACAATGTACTACACTGTGCATTTCGCCTAATGCGGGTTTTTCAGTAAATTCTAAGTTTTTCAGTGCAACTCACTCATATACAATGTACTACACTGTGCATTTCGTCTAATGCGGGTTTTTCAGTAAAATCTAAGTTTTTCAGTGCAATTCACTCATATACAATGTACTACACTGTGGATTTCGTCTAATGCGGGTTTTTCAGTAAATTCTAAGTTTTTCAGTGCAACTCACTCATATACTATGTACTACACTGTGCATTTCGTCTAATGCGGGTTTTTCAGTAAATTCTAAGTTTTTCAGTGCAACTCACTCATATACTATGTACTACACTGTACATTTCGTCTAATGCGGGTTTTTCAGTAAATTCTAAATTTTTCAGTGCAACTCACTCATATACAATGTACTAAACTGTGCATTTCGTCTAATGCGGGTTTTTCAGTAATATCTAAGTTTTTCAGTGCAACTCACTCATATACAATATACTACACTGTGCATTTCGTCTAATGCGGGTTTCTCAGTAAATTCTAAGTTTTTCAGTGCAACTCACTCATATACAATGTACTACACTGTGCATTTCGTCTAATGCGGGTTTTTCAGTAAATTCTAAGTTTTTCAGTGCAACTCACTCATATACAATGTACTATACTGTGCATTTCGTCTAATGCGGGTATTTCAAGAAATTCTAAGTTTTTCAGTGCAACTCACTCATATTCAATGTACTACACTGTGCATTTCGTCTAATGCGGGTTTTTCAGTAAATTCTAAGATTTTCAGTGCAACTCACTCATATACAATGTACTACACGGTGCATTTCGTCTAATGCGGGTTTTTCAGTAAATTCTAAGTTTTTCAGTGCAACTCACTCATATACAATGTACTACACTGTGCATTTCGTCTAATGCGGGTTTTTCAGTAAATTCTAAGTTTTTCAGTGCAACTCACTCATATACAATGTACTACACTGAGCATTTCGTCTAATGCTGGTTTTTCAGTAAATTCTAAGTTTTTCAGTGCAACTCACTCATATACAATGTACTACACTGTGCATTTCGTCTAATGCGGGTTTTTCAGTAAATTCTAAGTTTTTCAGTGCAACTCACTCATATACAATGTACTACACTGTGCATTTCGTCTAATGCCGGTTTTTCAGTAAATTCTAAGTTTTTCAGTGCAAGTCACTCATATACAATGTACTACACTGTACATTTCGTCTAATGCGGGATTTTCAGTAAATTCTAAGTTTTTCAGTGCAACTCACTCATATACTATGTATTACACTGTACATTTCGTCTAATGCGGGTTTTTCAGTAAATTCTAAATTTTTCAGTGCAAGTCACTCATATACAATGTACTACACTGTACATTTCGTCTAATGCGGGTTTTTCAGTAAATTCTAAGTTTTTCAGTGCAACTCACTCATATACAATGTACTACACTGTGCATTTCGTCTAATGCGGGTTTTTCAGTAAATTCTAAGTTTTTCAGTGCAACTCACTCATATACTATGTACTACACTGTGCATTTCGTCTAATGCGGGTTTTTCAGTAAATTCTAAGTTTTTCAGTGCAACGCACTCATATTCAATGTACTACACTGTGCATTTCGTCGAATGCGGGTTTTTCACTAAATTCTAAGTTTTTCAGTGCAACTCACTCATATACAATGTACTACACTGTGCATTTCGTCTAATGCGGGTTTTTCAGTAAATTCTAAGTTTTTCAGTGCAACTCACTCATATACTATGTTCTACACTGTGCATTTCGTCTAATGCGGGTTTTTCAGTAAATTCTAAGTTTTTCAGTGCAACGCACTCATATTCAATGTACTACACTGTGCATTTCGTCTAATACGGGTTTTTCAGTAAATTCTAAGTTTTTCAGTGCAACTCACTCATATACAATGTACTACACTGTGCATTTCGTCTAATGCGGGTTTTTCAGTAAATTCTAAGTTTTTCAGTGCAACTCACTCATTTACAATGTACTACACTGTGCATTTCGTCTAATGCGGGTTTTTCAGTAAATTCTAAGTTTTTCAGTGCAACTCACTCATATACTATGTACTACACTGTGCATTTCGTCTAATGCGGGTTTTTCAGTAAATTCTAAGTTTTTCAGTGCAACTCACTCATATACAATGTACTACACTGTGCATTTCGTCTAATGCGGGTTTTTCAATAAATTCTAAGTTTTTCAGTGCAACTCACTCATATACAATGTACTACACGGTGCATTTCGTCTAATGCGGGTTTTTCAGTAAATTCTAAGTTTTTCAGTGCAACTCACTCATATACAATGTACTACACTGTGCATTTCGTCTAATGCTGGTTTTTCAGTAAATTCTAAGTTTTTCAGTGCAACTCACTCATATACTATGTACTACACGGTGCATTTCGTCTAATGCGGGTTTTTCAGTAAATTCTAAGTTTTTCAGTGCAACTCACTCATATACTATGTACTACACTGTACATTTCGTCTAATGCGGGTTTTTCAATAAATTCTAAGTTTTTCAGTGCAACTCACTCATATACAATGTACTACACTGTGCATTTCGTCTAATGCGGGTTTTTCAGTAAATTCTAAGTTTTTCAGTGCAACGCACTCATATTCAATGTACTACACTGTGCATTTCGTCTAATGCGGTTTTTTCAGTAAATTCTAAGATTTTCAGTGCAACTCACTCATAACAATGTACTACACTGTGCATTTCGTCTAATGCGGGTTTTTCAGTAAATTCTAAGTTTTTCAGTGCAACTCACTCATATACAATGTACTACACTGTGCATTTCGTCTAATGCGGGTTTTTCAGTAAATTCTAAGTTTTTCAGTGCAACTCACTCATATACAATGTACTACACTGTGCATTTCGTCTAATGCGGGTTTTTCAGTAAATTCTAAGTTTTTCAGTGCAACTCACTCATATACAATGTACTACACTGTGCATTTCGTCTAATGCGGGTTTTTCAGTAAATTCTAAGTTATTCAGTGCAACTCACTCATATACTATGTACTACACTGTGCATTTCGTCTAATGCGGGTTTTTCAGTAAATTCTAAGTTTTTCAGTGCAACGCACTCATATTCAATGTACTACACTGTGCATTTCGTCGAATGCGGGTTTTTCAGTAAATTCTAAGTTTTTCAGTGCAACTCACTCATATACAATGTACTACACTGTGCATTTCGTCTAATGCGGGTTTTTCAGTAAATTCTAAGTTTTTCAGTGCAACTCACTCATATACTATGTACTACACTGTGCATTTCGTCTAATGCGGGTTTTTCAGTAAATTCTAAATTTTTCAGTGCAACGCACTCATATTCAATGTACTACACTGTGCATTTCGTCTAATACGGGTTTTTCAGTAAATTCTAAGTTTTTCAGTGCAACTCACTCATATACAATGTACTACACTGTGCATTTCGTCTAATGCAGGTTTTTCAGTAAATTCTAAGTTTTTCAGTGCAACTCACTCATTTACAATGTACTACACTGTGCATTTCGTCTAATGCGGGTTTTTCAGTAAATTCTAAGTTTTTCAGTGCAACTCACTCATATACTATGTACTACACTGTACATTTCGTCTAATGCGGGTTTTTCAGTAAATTCTAAGTTTTTCAGTGCAACTCACTCATATACAATGTACTACACTGTGCATTTCGTCTAATGCGGGTTTTTCAGTAAATTCTAAGTTTTTCAGTGCAACTCACTCATATACTATGTACTACACTGTGCATTTCGTCGAATGCGGGTTTTTCAGTAAATTCTAAGTTTTTCAGTGCAACGCACTCATATTCAATGTACTACACTGTGCATTTCGTCTAATGCGGGTTTTTCACTAAATTCTAAGTTTTTCAGTGCAACTCACTCATATACAATGTACTACACTGTGCATTTCGTCTAATGCGGGTTTTTCAGTAAATTCTAAGTTTTTCAGTGCAACTCACTCATATACTATGTACTACACTGTGCATTTCGTCTAATGCGGGTTTTTCAGTAAATTCTAAGTTTTTCAGTGCAACGCACTCATATTCAATGTACTACACTGTGCATTTCGTCTAATACGGGTTTTTCAGTAAATTCTAAGTTTTTCAGTGCAACTCACTCATATACAATGTACTACACTGTGCATTTCGTCTAATGCAGGTTTTTCAGTAAATTCTAAGTTTTTCAGTGCAACTCACTCATTTACAATGTACTACACTGTGCATTTCGTCTAATGCGGGTTTTTCAGTAAATTCTAAGTTTTTCAGTGCAACTCACTCATATACTATGTACTACACTGTGCATTTCGTCTAATGCGGGTTTTTCAGTAAATTCTAAGTTTTTCAGTGCAACTCACTCATATACAATGTACTACACTGTGCATTTCGTCTAATGCGGGTTTTTCAGTAAATTCTAAGTTTTTCAGTGCAACTCACTCATATACAATGTACTACACTGTGCATTTCGTCTAATGCGGGTTTTTCAGTAAATTCTAAGTTTTTCAGTGCAACTCACTCATATACAATGTACTACACTGTGCATTTCGTCTAATGCTGGTTTTTCAGTAAATTCTAAGTTTTTCAGTGCAACTCACTCATATACTATGTACTACACGGTGCATTTCGTCTAATGCTGGTTTTTCAGTAAATTCTAAGTTTTTCAGTGCAACTCACTCATATACTATGTACTACACTGTACATTTCGTCTAATGCGGGTTTTTCAATAAATTCTAAGTTTTTCAGTGCAACTCACTCATATACAATGTACTACACTGTGCATTTCGTCTAATGCGGGTTTTTCAGTAAATTCTAAGTTTTTCAGTGCAACTCACTCATATACAATGTACTACACTGTGCATTTCGTCTAATGCGGGTTTTTCAGTAAATTCTAAGTTTTTCAGTGCAACTCACTCATATACTATGTACTACACTGTGCATTTCGTCTAATGCGGGTTTTTCAGTAAATTCTAAGTTTTTCAGTGCAACTCACTCATATTCAATGTACTACACTGTGCATTTCGTCTAATACGGGTTTTTCAGTAAATTCTAAGTTTTTCAGTGCAACTCACTCATATACAATGTACTACACTGTGCATTTCGTCTAATGCGGGTTTTTCAGTAAATTCTAAGTTTTTCAGTGCAACTCACTCATTTACAATGTACTACACTGTGCATTTCGTCTAATGCGGGTTTTTCAGTAAATTCTAAGTTTTTCAGTGCAACTCACTCATATACTATGTACTACACTGTGCATTTCGTCTAATGCGGGTTTTTCAGTAAATTCTAAGTTTTTCAGTGCAACTCACTCATATACAATGTACTACACTGTGCATTTCGTCTAATGCGGGTTTTTCAATAAATTCTAAGTTTTTCAGTGCAACTCACTCATATACAATGTACTACACTGTGCATTTCGTCTAATGCGGGTTTTTCAGTAAATTCTAAGTTTTTCAGTGCAACTCACTCATATACAATGTACTACACGGTGCATTTCGTCTAATGCTGGTTTTTCAGTAAATTCTAAGTTTTTCAGTGCAACTCACTCATATACTATGTACTACACGGTGCATTTCGTCTAATGCTGGTTTTTCAGTAAATTCTAAGTTTTTCAGTGCAACTCACTCATATACTATGTACTACACTGTACATTTCGTCTAATGCGGGTTTTTCAATAAATTCTAAGTTTTTCAGTGCAACTCACTCATATACAATGTACTACACTGTGCATTTCGTCTAATGCGAGTTTTTCAGTAAATTCTAAGTTTTTCAGTGCAACGCACTCATATTCAATGTACTACACTGTGCATTTCGTCTAATGCGGTTTTTTCAGTAAATTCTAAGATTTTCAGTGCAACGCACTCATAACAATGTACTACACTGTGCATTTCGTCTAATGCGGGTTTTTCAGTAAATTCTAAGATTTTCAGTGCAACTCACTCATATACAATGTACTACACTGTGCATTTCGTCTAATGCGGGTTTTTCAGTAAATTCTAAGTTTTTCAGTGCAACTCACTCATATACAATGTACTACACTGTGCATTTCGTCTAATGCGGGTTTTTCAGTAAATTCTAAGTTTTTCAGTGCAACTCACTCATATACAATGTACTACACTGTGCATTTCGTCTAATGCGGGTTTTTCAGTAAATTCTAAGTTATTCAGTGCAACTCACTCATATACTATGTACTACACTGTGCATTTCGTCTAATGCGGGTTTTTCAGTAAATTCTAAGTTATTCAGTGCAACGCACTCATTTACAATGTACTACACTGTGCATTTCGTCTAATGCGGGTTTTTCAGTAAATTCTAAGTTTTTCAGTGCAACTCACTCATATACTATGTACTACACTGTACATTTCGTCTAATGCGGGTTTTTCAGTAAATTCTAAGTTTTTCAGTGCAACTCACTCATATACAATGTACTACACTGTGCATTTCGTCTAATGCGGGTTTTTCAGTAAATTCTAAGTTTTTCAGTGCAACTCACTCATATACTATGTACTACACTGTGCATTTCGTCTAATGCGGGTTTTTCAGTAAATTCTAAGTTTTTCAGTGCAACGCACTCATATTCAATGTACTACACTGTGCATTTCGTCGAATGCGGGTTTTTCACTAAATTCTAAGTTTTTCAGTGCAACTCACTCATATACAATGTACTACACTGTGCATTTCGTCTAATGCGGGTTTTTCACTAAATTCTAAGTTTTTCAGTGCAACTCACTCATATACTATGTACTACACTGTGCATTTCGTCTAATGCGGGTTTTTCAGTAAATTCTAAGTTTTTCAGTGCAACGCACTCATATTCAATGTACTACACTGTGCATTTCGTCTAATACGGGTTTTTCAGTAAATTCTAAGTTTTTCAGTGCAACTCACTCATATACAATGTACTACACTGTGCATTTCGTCTAATGCAGGTTTTTCAGTAAATTCTAAGTTTTTCAGTGCAACTCACTCATTTACAATGTACTACACTGTGCATTTCGTCTAATGCGGGTTTTTCAGTAAATTCTAAGTTTTTCAGTGCAACTCACTCATATACTATGTACTACACTGTGCATTTCGTCTAATGCGGGTTTTTCAGTAAATTCTAAGTTTTTCAGTGCAACTCACTCATATACAATGTACTACACTGTGCATTTCGTCTAATGCGGGTTTTTCAATAAATTCTAAGTTTTTCAGTGCAACTCACTCATATACAATGTACTACACGGTGCATTTCGTCTAATGCGGGTTTTTCAGTAAATTCTAAGTTTTTCAGTGCAACTCACTCATATACAATGTACTACACTGTGCATTTCGTCTAATGCTGGTTTTTCAGTAAATTCTAAGTTTTTCAGTGCAACTCACTCATATACTATGTACTACACGGTGCATTTCGTCTAATGCGGGTTTTTCAGTAAATTCTAAGTTTTTCAGTGCAACTCACTCATATACTATGTACTACACTGTACATTTCGTCTAATGCGGGTTTTTCAATAAATTCTAAGTTTTTCAGTGCAACTCACTCATATACAATGTACTACACTGTGCATTTCGTCTAATGCGGGTTTTTCAGTAAATTCTAAGTTTTTCAGTGCAACTCACTCATATACAATGTACTACACTGTGCATTTCGTCTAATGCGGGTTTTTCAGTAAATTCTAAGTTTTTCAGTGCAACTCACTCATATACAATGTACTACACTGTGGATTTCGTCTAATGGGGGTTTTTCAGTAAATTCTAAGTTTTTCAGTGCAACTCACTCATATACTATGTACTACACTGTGCATTTCGTCTAATGCGGGTTTTTCAGTAAATTCTAAGTTTTTCAGTGCAACTCACTCATATACAATGTACTACACTGTGCATTTCGTCTAATGCGGGTTTTTCAGTAAATTCTAAGTTTTTCAGTGCAACTCACTCATATACAATGTACTACACTGTGCATTTCATCTAATGCGGGTTTTTCAGTAAATTCTAAGTTTTTCAGTGCAACTCACTCATATACAATGTACTACACTGTGCATTTCGTCTAATGCGGGTTTTTCAGTAAATTCTAAGTTTTTCAGTGCAACTCACTCATATACAATGTACTACACTGTGCATTTCGTCTAATGCGGGTTTTTCAGTAAATTCTAAGTTTTTCAGTGCAACTCACTCATATACAATGTACTACACTGTGCATTTCGTCTAATACGGGTTTTTCAGTAAATTCTAAGTTTTTCAGTGCAACTCACTCATATACAATGTACTACACTGTGCATTTCGTCTAATGCGCGTTTTTCAGTAAATTCTAAGTTTTTCAGTGCAACTCACTCATATACTATGTACTACACTGTGCATTTCGTCTAATGCGGGTTTTTCAGTAAATTCTAAGTTTTTCAGTGCAACTCACTCATATACTATGTATACACTGTAAATTTCGTCTAATGCGGGTTTTTCAGTAAATTCTAAGTTTTTCAGTGCAACTCACTCATATACAATGTACTACACTGTGCATTTCGTCTAATGCGGGTTTTTCAGTAAATTCTAAGTTTTTCAGTGCAACTCACTCATATACAATGTACTACACTGTGGATTTCGTCTAATGCGGGTTTTTCAGTAAATTCTAAGTTTTTCAGTGCAACTCACTCATATACAATGTACTACACTGTGAATTTCGTCTAATGCGGGTTTTTCAGTAAATTCTAAGTTTTTCAGTGCAACTCACTCATATACTATGTACTACACTGTACATTTCGTCTAATGCGGGTTTTTCAGTAAATTCTAAGTTTTTCAGTGCAACTCACTCATATACAATGTACTACACTGTGCATTTCTTCTAATGCGTGTTTTTCAGTAAATTCTAAGTTTTTCAGTGCAACTCACTCATATACAATGTACTACACTGTGCATTTCGTCTAATGCGGGTTTTTCAGTAAATTCTAAGTTTTTCAGTGCAACTCACTCATATACAATGTACTACACTGTGCATTTCGTCTAATGCGGGTTTTTCAGTAAAATCTAAGTTTTTCAGTGCAATTCACTCATATACAATGTACTACACTGTGGATTTCGTCTAATGCGGGTTTTTCAGTAAATTCTAAGTTTTTCAGTGCAACTCACTCATATACTATGTACTACACTGTGCATTTCGTCTAATGCGGGTTTTTCAGTAAATTCTAAGTTTTTCAGTGCAACTCACTCATATACTATGTACTACACTGTACATTTCGTCTAATGCGGGTTTTTCAGTAAATTCTAAATTTTTCAGTGCAACTCACTCATATACAATGTACTAAACTGTGCATTTCGTCTAATGCGGGTTTTTCAGTAATATCTAAGTTTTTCAGTGCAACTCACTCATATACAATATACTACACTGTGCATTTCGTCTAATGCGGGTTTCTCAGTAAATTCTAAGTTTTTCAGTGCAACTCACTCATATACAATGTACTACACTGTGCATTTCGTCTAATGCGGGTTTCTCAGTAAATTCTAAGTTTTTCAGTGCAACTCACTCATATACAATGTACTATACTGTGCATTTCGTCTAATGCGGGTTTTTCAGTAAATTCTAAGTTTTTCAGTGCAACTCACTCATATACAATGTACTAAACTGTGCATTTCTTCTAATGCGGGTTTTTCAGTAAATTCTAAGTTTTTCAGTGCAACTCACTCATATACAATGTACTACACTGTGCATTTTGTCTAATGAGGGTTTTTCAGTAAATTCTAGTTTTTCAGTGCAACTCACTCATATACAATGTACTACACTGTGCATTTCGTCTAATGCGGGTATTTCAAGAAATTCTAAGTTTTTCAGTGCAACTCACTCATATACAATGTACTACACTGTGCATTTCGTCTAATGCGGGTTTTTCAGTAAATTCTAAGTTTTTCAGTGCAACGCACTCATATTCAATGTACTACACTGTGCATTTCGTCTAATGCGGGTTTTTCAGTAAATTCTAAGTTTTTCAGTGCAACTCACTCATATACAATGTACTACACTGTGCATTTCGTCTAATGCGGGTTTTTCAGTAAATTCTAAGATTTTCAGTGCAACTCACTCATATACAATGTACTACACTGTGCATTTCGTCTAATGCGGGTTTTTCAGTAAATTCTAAGTTTTTCAGTGCAACTCACTCATATACAATGTACTACACTGAGCATTTCGTCTAATGCTGGTTTTTCAGTAAATTCTAAGTTTTTCAGTGCAACTCACTCATATACAATGTACTACACTGTGCATTTCGTCTAATGCGGGTTTTTCAGTAAATTCTAAGTTTTTCAGTGCAACTCACTCATATACAATGTACTACACTGTGCATTTCGTCTAATGCCGGTTATTCAGTAAATTCTAAGTTTTTCAGTGCAAGTCACTCATATACAATGTACTACACTGTACATTTCGTCTAATGCGGGTTTTTCAGTAAATTCTAAGTTTTTCAGTGCAACTCACTCATATACTATGTACTACACTGTACATTTCGTCTAATGCGGGTTTTTCAGTAAATTCTAAGTTTTTCAGTGCAACTCACTCATATACAATGTACTACAGTGTGCATTTCGTCTAATGCGGGTTTTTCAGTAAATTCTAAGTTTTTCAGTGCAACTCACTCATATACAATGTACTACACTGTGCATTTCGTCTAATGCGGGTTTTTCAGTAAATTCTAAGTTTTTCAGTGCAACTCACTCATATACAATCTACTACACTGTGCATTTCGCCTAATGCGTGTTTTTCAGTAAATTCTAAGTTTTTCAGTGCAACTCACTCATATACAATGTACTACACTGTGCATTTCGTCTAATGCGGGTTTTTCAGTAAAACCTAAGTTTTTCAGTGCAATTCACTCATATACAATGTACTACACTGTGGATTTCGTCTAATGCGGGTTTTTCAGTAAATTCTAAGTTTTTCAGTGCAACTCACTCATATACTATGTACTACACTGTACATTTCGTCTAATGCGGGTTTTTCAGTAAATTCTAAGTTTTTCAGTGCAACTCACTCATATACAATGTACTACACTGTGCATTTCGTCTAATGCGGGTTTTTCAGTAAATTCTAAGTTTTTCAGTGCAACTCACTCATATACAATGTACTACACTGTGCATTTCGTCTAATGCGGGTTTTTCAGTAAATTCTAAGTTTTTCAGTGCAACTCACTCATATACAATGTACTACACTGTGCATTTCGCCTAATGCAGGTTTTTCAGTAAATTCTAAGTTATTCAGTGCAACTCACTCATATACAATGTACTACACTGTGCATTTCGTCTAATGCGGGTTTTTCAGTAAAATCTAAGTTTT
>NW_028227354.1:262303-294947 GCF_978045245.1 Mus caroli
GTAAATTCTAAGTTTTTCAGTGCAACTCACTCATATACTATGTACTACACTGTACATTTCGTCTAATGCGGGTTTTTCAATAAATTCTAAGTTTTTCAGTGCAACTCACTCATATACAATGTACTACACTGTGCATTTCGTCTAATGCGGGTTTTTCAGTAAATTCTAAGTTTTTCAGTGCAACTCACTCATATACAATGTACTACACTGTGCATTTCGTCTAATGCTGGTTTTTCAGTAAATTCTAAGTTTTACAGTGCAACTCACTCATATACTATGTACTACACTGTGCATTTCGTCTAATGCGGGTTTTTCAGTAAATTCTAAGTTTTTCAGTGCAACTCACTCATATACTATGTACTACACTGTACATTTCGTCTAATGCGGGTTTTTCAATAAATTCTAAGTTTTTCAGTGCAACTCACTCATATACAATGTACTACACTGTGCATTTCGTCTAATGCGGGTTTTTCAGTAAATTCTAAGTTTTTCATTGCAACTCACTCATATACAATGTACTACACTGTGCATTTCGTCTAATGCGGGTTTTTCAGTAAATTCTAAGTTTTTCAGTGCAACTCACTCATATACAATGTACTACACTGTGCATTTCGTCTAATGCGAGTTTTTCAGTAAATTCTAAGTTTTTCAGTGCAACTCACTCATATACAATGTACTACACTGTGCATTTCGTCTAATGCGGGTTTTTCAGTAAATTCTAAGTTTTTCAGTGCAACTCACTCATATACAATGTACTACATTGTGCATTTCGTCTAATGCGGGTTTTTCAGTAAATTCTAAGTTTTTCAGTGCAACTCACTCATATACAATGTACTACACTGTGCATTTCGTCTAATGCAGGTTTTTCAGTAAATTCTAAGTTTTTCAGTGCAACTCACTCATTTACAATGTACTACACTGTGCATTTCGTCTAATGCGGGTTTTTCAGTAAATTCTAAGTTTTTCAGTGCAACTCACTCATATACAATGTACTACACTGTGCATTTCGTCTAATGCGGGTTTTTCAGTAAATTCTAAGTTTTTCAGTGCAACTCACTCATATACAATGTACTACACTGTGCATTTCGTCTAATGCGGGTTTTTCAGTAAATTCTAAGTTTTTCAGTGCAACTCACTCATATACAATGTACTACACTGTGCATTTCGTCTAATGCGGGTTTTTCAGTAAATTCTAAGTTTTTCAGTGCAACTCACTCATATACAATGTACTACACTGTGCATTTCGTCTAATGCGGGTTTTTCAGTAAATTCTAAGTTTTTCAGTGCAACTCACTCATATACAATGTACTACACTGTGCATTTCGTCTAATGCGGGTTTTTCAGTAAATTCTAAGTTTTTCAGTGCAACTCACTCATTTACAATGTACTACACTGTGCATTTCGTCTAAAGAGGGTTTTTCAGTAAATTCTAAGTTTTTCAGTGCAACTCACTCATATACAATGTACTACACTGTGCATTTCGTCTAATGCGGGTTTTTCAGTAAATTCTAAGTTTTTCAGTGCAACGCACTCATATTCAATGTACTACACTGTGCATTTCGTCTAATGCGGGTTTTTCAGTAAATTCTAAGATTTTCAGTGCAACTCACTCATAACAATGTACTACACTGTGCATTTCGTCTAATGCGGGTTTTTCAGTAAATTCTAAGTTTTTCAGTGCAACTCTCTCATATACAATGTACTACACTGTGCATTTCGTCTAATGCGGGTTTTTCAGTAAATTCTAAGTTTTTCAGTGCAACTCACTCATATACAATGTACTACACTGTGCATTTCCTCTAATGCGGGTTTTTCAGTAAATTCTAATTTTTTCAGTGCAACTCACTCATATACAATGTACTACACTGTGCATTTCGTCTAATGCGGGTTTTTCAGTAAATTCTAAGTTTTTCAGTGCAACTCACTCATATACAATGTACTACACTGTGCATTTCTTCTAATGCGGGTTTTTCAGTAAATTCTAAGTTTTTCAGTGCAACTCACTCATATACTATGTACTACACTGTGCATTTCGTCTAATGCGGGTTTTTTCAGTAAATTCTAAGTTTTTCAGTGCAACTCACTCATATACTATGTACTACACTGTACATTTCGTCTAATGCGGGTTTTTCAATAAATTCTAAGTTTTTCAGTGCAACTCACTCATATACAATGTACTACACTGTGCATTTCGTCTAATGTGGGTTTTTCAGTAAATTCTAAGTTTTTCAGTGCAACTCACTCATATACAATGTACTACACTGTGCATTTCGTCTAATGCGGGTTTTTCAGTAAATTCTAAGTTTTACAGTGCAACTCACTCATATACTATGTACTACACTGTGCATTTCGTCTAATGCGGGTTTTTCAGTAAATTCTAAGTTTTTCAGTGCAACTCACTCATATACTATGTACTACACTGTACATTTCGTCTAATGCGGGTTTTTCAATAAATTCTAAGTTTTTCAGTGCAACTCACTCATATACAATGTACTACACTGTGCATTTCGTCTAATGCGGGTTTTTCAGTAAATTCTAAGTTTTTCATTGCAACTCACTCATATACAATGTACTACACTGTGCATTTCGTCTAATGCGGGTTTTTCAGTAAATTCTAAGTTTTTCATTGCAACTCACTCATATACAATGTACTACACTGTGCATTTCGTCTAATGCGGGTTTTTCAGTAAATTCTAAGTTTTTCAGTGCAACTCACTCATATACAATGTACTACACTGTGCATTTCGTCTAATGCGGGTTTTTCAGTAAATTCTAAGTTTTTCAGTGCAACTCACTCATATACAATGTACTACACTGTGCATTTCGTCTAATGCGGGTTTTTCAGTAAATTCTAAGTTTTCAGTGCAACTCACTCATATACAATGTACTACACTGTGCATTTCGTCTAATGCAGGTTTTTCAGTAAATTCTAAGTTTTTCAGTGCAACTCACTCATTTACAATGTACTACACTGTGCATTTCGTCTAATGCGGGTTTTTCAGTAAATTCTAAGTTTTTCAGTGCAACTCACTCATATACAATGTACTACACTGTGCATTTCGTCTAATGCGGGTTTTTCAGTAAATTCTAAGTTTTTCAGTGCAACTCACTCATATACAATGTACTACACTGTGCATTTCGTCTAATGCGGGTTTTTCAGTAAATTCTAAGTTTTTCAGTGCAACTCACTCATATACAATGTACTACACTGTGCATTTCGTCTAATGCGGGTTTTTCAGTAAATTCTAAGTTTTTCAGTGCAACTCACTCATATACAATGTACTACACTGTGCATTTCGTCTAATGCGGGTTTTTCAGTAAATTCTAAGTTTTTCAGTGCAACTCACTCATATACAATGTACTACACTGTGCATTTCGTCTAATGCGGGTTTTTCAGTAAATTCTAAGTTTTTCAGTGCAACTCACTCATTTACAATGTACTACACTGTGCATTTCGTCTAAAGAGGGTTTTTCAGTAAATTCTAAGTTTTTCAGTGCAACTCACTCATATACAATGTACTACACTGTGCATTTCGTCTAATGCGGGTTTTTCAGTAAATTCTAAGTTTTTCAGTGCAACGCACTCATATTCAATGTACTACACTGTGCATTTCGTCTAATGCGGGTTTTTCAGTAAATTCTAAGATTTTCAGTGCAACTCACTCATAACAATGTACTACACTGTGCATTTCGTCTAATGCGGGTTTTTCAGTAAATTCTAAGTTTTTCAGTGCAACTCTCTCATATACAATGTACTACACTGTGCATTTCGTCTAATGCGGGTTTTTCAGTAAATTCTAAGTTTTTCAGTGCCAACTCACTCATATACAATGTACTACACTGTGCATTTCCTCTAATGCGGGTTTTTCAGTAAATTCTAATTTTTTCAGTGCAACTCACTCATATACAATGTACTACACTGTGCATTTCGTCTAATGCGGGTTTTTCAGTAAATTCTAAGTTTTTCAGTGCAACTCACTCATATACAATGTACTACACTGTGCATTTCGTCTAATGCGGGTTTTTCAATAAATTCTAAGTTTTTCAGTGCAACTCACTCATATACAATGTACTACACTGTGCATTTCGTGTAATACGGGTTTTTCAGTAAATTCTAAGTTTTTCAGTGCAACTCACTCATATACAATGTACTGCACTGTGCATTTCGTCTAATGCGGGTTTTTCAGTAAATTCTAAGTTTTTCAGTGCAAGTCACTCATATACAATGTACTACACTGTACATTTCGTCTAATGCGGGTTTTTCAGTAAATTCTAAGTTTTTCAGTGCAACTCACTCATATACAATGTACTACACTGTGCATTTCGTCTAATGCGGGTTTTTCAGTAAATTCTAAGTTTTTCAGTGCAACTCACTCATATACTATGTACTACACTGTGCATTTCGTCTAATGCGGGTTTTTCAGTAAATTCTAAGTTTTTCAGTGCAACGCACTCATATTCAATGTACTACACTGTGCATTTCGTCGAATGCGGGTTTTTCAGTAAATTCTAAGTTTTTCAGTGCAACGCACTCATATACTATGTACTACACTGTGCATTTCGTCTAATGCGGGTTTTTCAGTAAATTCTAAGTTTTTCAGTGCAACTCACTCATATACAATGTACTACACTGTGCATTTCGTCTAATGCGGGTTTTTCAGTAAATTCTAAGTTTTTCAGTGCAACTCACTCATATACAATGTACTACACTGTGCATTTCGTCTAATGCGGGTTTTTCAGTAAATTCTAAGTTTTTCAGTGCAACTCACTCATATACAATGTACTACACTGTGCATTTCGTCTAATACGGGTTTTTCAGTAAATTCTAAGTTTTTCAGTGCAACTCACTCATATACAATGTACTGCACTGTGCATTTCGTCTAATGTGGGTTTTTCAGTAAATTCTAAGTTTTTCAGTGCAACTCACTCATTTACAATGTACTACACTGTGCATTTCGTCTAAAGAGGGTTTTTCAGTAAATTCTAAGTTTTTCAGTGCAACTCACTCATATACAATGTACTACACTGTGCATTTCGTCTAATGCGGGTTTTTCAGTAAATTCTAAGTTTTTCAGTGCAACGCACTCATATTCAATGTACTACACTGTGCATTTCGTCTAATGCGGGTTTTTCAGTAAATTCTAAGATTTTCAGTGCAACTCACTCATAACAATGTACTACACTGTGCATTTCGTCTAATGCGGGTTTTTCAGTAAATTCTAAGTTTTTCAGTGCAACTCTCTCATATACAATGTACTACACTGTGCATTTCGTCTAATGCGGGTTTTTCAGTAAATTCTAAGTTTTTCAGTGCAACGCACTCATATTCAATGTACTACACTGTGCATTTCGTCTAATGCGGTTTTCAGTAAATTCTAGGATTTCAGTGCAACTCACTCATAACTACACTGTGCATTTCGTCTAATGCGGGTTTTTCAGTAAATTCTAAGTTTTTCAGTGCATCTCACTCATATACAATGTACTACACTGTGCATTTCGTCTAATGCGGGTTTTTCAGTAAATTCTAAGTTTTTCAGTGCAAGTCACTCATATACAATGTACTACACTGTACATTTCGTCTAATGCGGGTTTTTCAGTAAATTCTAAGTTTTTCAGTGCAATTCACTCATATACAATGTACTACACTGTGCATTTCGTATAATGCGGGTTTTTCAGTAAATTCTAAGTTTTTCAGTGCAACGCACTCATATTCAATGTACTACACTGTGCATTTCGTCGAATGCGGGTTTTTCACTAAATTCTAAGTTTTTCAGTGCAACTCACTCATTTACAATGTACTACACTGTGCATTTCGTCTAATGCGGGTTTTTCAGTAAATTCTAAGTTTTTCAGTGCAACTCACTCATATACAATGTACTACACTGTGCATTTCGTCTAATGCTGGTTTTTCAGTAAATTCTAAGTTTTTCAGTGCAACTCACTCATTTACAATGTACTACACTGTGCATTTCGTCTAATGCGGGTTTTTCAGTAAATTCTAAGTTTTTCAGTGCAACTCACTCATATACAATGTACTACACTGTGCATTTCGTCTAATGCGGGTTTTTCAGTAAATTCTAAGTTTTTCAGTGCAACTCACTCATATACAATGTACTACACTGTGCATTTCGTCTAATGCGGGTTTTTCAGTAAATTCTAAGTTTTTCAGTGCAACTCACTCATATACAATGTACTACACTGTGCATTTCGTCTAATGCGGGTTTTTCAGTAAATTCTAAGTTTTTCAGTGCAACTCACTCATATACAATGTACTACACTGTGCATTTCCTCTAATGCGGGTTTTTCAGTAAATTCTAATTTTTTCAGTGCAACTCACTCATATACAATGTACTACACTGTGCATTTCGTCTAATGCGGGTTTTTCAGTAAATTCTAAGTTTTTCAGTGCAACTCACTCATATACAATGTACTACACTGTGCATTTCTTCTAATGCGGGTTTTTCAGTAAATTCTAAGTTTTTCAGTGCAACTCACTCATATACTATGTACTACACTGTGCATTTCGTCTAATGCGGGTTTTTCAGTAAATTCTAAGTTTTTCAGTGCAACTCACTCATATACTATGTACTACACTGTACATTTCGTCTAATGCGGGTTTTTCAATAAATTCTAAGTTTTTCAGTGCAACTCACTCATATACAATGTACTACACTGTGCATTTCGTCTAATGCGGGTTTTTCAGTAAATTCTAAGTTTTTCAGTGCAACTCACTCATATACAATGTACTACACTGTGCATTTCGTCTAATGCTGGTTTTTCAGTAAATTCTAAGTTTTACAGTGCAACTCACTCATATACTATGTACTACACTGTGCATTTCGTCTAATGCGGGTTTTTCAGTAAATTCTAAGTTTTTCAGTGCAACTCACTCATATACTATGTACTACACTGTACATTTCGTCTAATGCGGGATTTTCAATAAATTCTAAGTTTTTCAGTGCAACTCACTCATATACAATGTACTACACTGTGCATTTCGTCTAATGCGGGTTTTTCAGTAAATTCTAAGTTTTTCATTGCAACTCACTCATATACAATGTACTACACTGTGCATTTCGTCTAATGCGGGTTTTTCAGTAAATTCTAAGTTTTTCAGTGCAACTCACTCATATACAATGTACTACACTGTGCATTTCGTCTAATGTGAGTTTTTCAGTAAATTCTAAGTTTTTCAGTGCAACTCACTCATATACAATGTACTACACTGTGCATTTCGTCTAATGCGGGTTTTTCAGTAAATTCTAAGTTTTTCAGTGCAACTCACTCATATACAATGTACTACATTGTGCATTTCGTCTAATGCGGGTTTTTCAGTAAATTCTAAGTTTTTCAGTGCAACTCACTCATATACAATGTACTACACTGTGCATTTCGTCTAATGCAGGTTTTTCAGTAAATTCTAAGTTTTTCAGTGCAACTCACTCATTTACAATGTACTACACTGTGCATTTCGTCTAATGCGGGTTTTTCAGTAAATTCTAAGTTTTTCAGTGCAACTCACTCATATACAATGTACTACACTGTGCATTTCGTCTAATGCGGGTTTTTCAGTAAATTCTAAGTTTTTCAGTGCAACTCACTCATATACAATGTACTACACTGTGCATTTCGTCTAATGCGGGTTTTTCAGTAAATTCTAAGTTTTTCAGTGCAACTCACTCATATACAATGTACTACACTGTGCATTTCGTCTAATGCGGGTTTTTCAGTAAATTCTAAGTTTTTCAGTGCAACTCACTCATATACAATGTACTACACTGTGCATTTCGTCTAATGCGGGTTTTTCAGTAAATTCTAAGTTTTTCAGTGCAACTCACTCATATACAATGTACTACACTGTGCATTTCGTCTAATGCGGGTTTTTCAGTAAATTCTAAGTTTTTCAGTGCAACTCACTCATTTACAATGTACTACACTGTGCATTTCGTCTAAAGAGGGTTTTTCAGTAAATTCTAAGTTTTTCAGTGCAACTCACTCATATACAATGTACTACACTGTGCATTTCGTCTAATGCGGGTTTTTCAGTAAATTCTAAGTTTTTCAGTGCAACTCACTCATATACAATGTACTACACTGTGCATTTCGTCTAATGCGGGTTTTTCAGTAAATTCTAAGTTTTTCAGTGCAACTCACTCATATACAATGTACTACACTGTGCATTTCGTCTAATGCGGGTTTTTCAGTAAATTCTAAGTTTTTCAGTGCAACTCACTCATATACAATGTACTACACTGTGCATTTCCTCTAATGCGGGTTTTTCAGTAAATTCTAATTTTTTCAGTGCAACTCACTCATATACAATGTACTACACTGTGCATTTCGTCTAATGCGGGTTTTTCAGTAAATTCTAAGTTTTTCAGTGCAACTCACTCATATACAATGTACTACACTGTGCATTTCTTCTAATGCGGGTTTTTCAGTAAATTCTAAGTTTTTCAGTGCAACTCACTCATATACTATGTACTACACTGTGCATTTCGTCTAATGCGGGTTTTTCAGTAAATTCTAAGTTTTTCAGTGCAACTCACTCATATACTATGTACTACACTGTACATTTCGTCTAATGCGGGTTTTTCAATAAATTCTAAGTTTTTCAGTGCAACTCACTCATATACAATGTACTACACTGTGCATTTCGTCTAATGCGGGTTTTTCAGTAAATTCTAAGTTTTTCAGTGCAACTCACTCATATACAATGTACTACACTGTGCATTTCGTCTAATGCTGGTTTTTCAGTAAATTCTAAGTTTTACAGTGCAACTCACTCATATACTATGTACTACACTGTGCATTTCGTCTAATGCGGGTTTTTCAGTAAATTCTAAGTTTTTCAGTGCAACTCACTCATATACTATGTACTACACTGTACATTTCGTCTAATGCGGGATTTTCAATAAATTCTAAGTTTTTCAGTGCAACTCACTCATATACAATGTACTACACTGTGCATTTCGTCTAATGCGGGTTTTTCAGTAAATTCTAAGTTTTTCATTGCAACTCACTCATATACAATGTACTACACTGTGCATTTCGTCTAATGCGGGTTTTTCAGTAAATTCTAAGTTTTTCAGTGCAACTCACTCATATACAATGTACTACACTGTGCATTTCGTCTAATGCGAGTTTTTCAGTAAATTCTAAGTTTTTCAGTGCAACTCACTCATATACAATGTACTACACTGTGCATTTCGTCTAATGCGGGTTTTTCAGTAAATTCTAAGTTTTTCAGTGCAACTCACTCATATACAATGTACTACATTGTGCATTTCGTCTAATGCGGGTTTTTCAGTAAATTCTAAGTTTTTCAGTGCAACTCACTCATATACAATGTACTACACTGTGCATTTCGTCTAATGCAGGTTTTTCAGTAAATTCTAAGTTTTTCAGTGCAACTCACTCATTTACAATGTACTACACTGTGCATTTCGTCTAATGCGGGTTTTTCAGTAAATTCTAAGTTTTTCAGTGCAACTCACTCATATACAATGTACTACACTGTGCATTTCGTCTAATGCGGGTTTTTCAGTAAATTCTAAGTTTTTCAGTGCAACTCACTCATATACAATGTACTACACTGTGCATTTCGTCTAATGCGGGTTTTTCAGTAAATTCTAAGTTTTTCAGTGCAACTCACTCATATACAATGTACTACACTGTGCATTTCGTCTAATGCGGGTTTTTCAGTAAATTCTAAGTTTTTCAGTGCAACTCACTCATATACAATGTACTACACTGTGCATTTCGTCTAATGCGGGTTTTTCAGTAAATTCTAAGTTTTTCAGTGCAACTCACTCATATACAATGTACTACACTGTGCATTTCGTCTAATGCGGGTTTTTCAGTAAATTCTAAGTTTTTCAGTGCAACTCACTCATTTACAATGTACTACACTGTGCATTTCGTCTAAAGAGGGTTTTTCAGTAAATTCTAAGTTTTTCAGTGCAACTCACTCATATACAATGTACTACACTGTGCATTTCGTCTAATGCGGGTTTTTCAGTAAATTCTAAGTTTTTCAGTGCAACGCACTCATATTCAATGTACTACACTGTGCATTTCGTCTAATGCGGGTTTTTCAGTAAATTCTAAGATTTTCAGTGCAACTCACTCATAACAATGTACTACACTGTGCATTTCGTCTAATGCGGGTTTTTCAGTAAATTCTAAGTTTTTCAGTGCAACTCTCTCATATACAATGTACTACACTGTGCATTTCGTCTAATGCGGGTTTTTCAGTAAATTCTAAGTTTTTCAGTGCAACTCACTCATATACAATGTACTACACTGTGCATTTCCTCTAATGCGGGTTTTTCAGTAAATTCTAATTTTTTCAGTGCAACTCACTCATATACAATGTACTACACTGTGCATTTCGTCTAATGCGGGTTTTTCAGTAAATTCTAAGTTTTTCAGTGCAACTCACTCATTTACAATGTACTACACTGTGCATTTCGTCTAAAGAGGGTTTTTCAGTAAATTCTAAGTTTTTCAGTGCAACTCACTCATATACAATGTACTACACTGTGCATTTCGTCTAATGCGGGTTTTTCAGTAAATTCTAAGTTTTTCAGTGCAAGTCACTCATATACAATGTACTACACTGTACATTTCGTCTAATGCGGGTTTTTCAGTAAATTCTAAGTTTTTCAGTGCAACTCACTCATATACAATGTACTACACTGTGCATTTCGTCTAATGCGGGTTTTTCAGTAAATTCTAAGTTTTTCAGTGCAACTCACTCATATACAATGTACTACACTGTGCATTTCGTCTAATGCTGGTTTTTCAGTAAATTCTAAGTTTTACAGTGCAACTCACTCATATACTATGTACTACACTGTGCATTTCGTCTAATGCGGGTTTTTCAGTAAATTCTAAGTTTTTCAGTGCAACTCACTCATATACTATGTACTACACTGTACATTTCGTCTAATGCGGGTTTTTCAATAAATTCTAAGTTTTTCAGTGCAACTCACTCATATACAATGTACTACACTGTGCATTTCGTCTAATGCGGGTTTTTCAGTAAATTCTAAGTTTTTCAGTGCAACTCACTCATATACAATGTACTACACTGTGCATTTCGTCTAATGCTGGTTTTTCAGTAAATTCTAAGTTTTACAGTGCAACTCACTCATATACTATGTACTACACTGTGCATTTCGTCTAATGCGGGTTTTTCAGTAAATTCTAAGTTTTTCAGTGCAACTCACTCATATACTATGTACTACACTGTACATTTCGTCTAATGCGGGTTTTTCAATAAATTCTAAGTTTTTCAGTGCAACTCACTCATATACAATGTACTACACTGTGCATTTCGTCTAATGCGGGTTTTTCAGTAAATTCTAAGTTTTTCAGTGCAACTCACTCATATACAATGTACTACACTGTGCATTTCGTCTAATGCGGGTTTTTCAGTAAATTCTAAGTTTTTCAGTGCAACTCACTCATATACAATGTACTACACTGTGCATTTCGTCTAATGCGGGTTTTTCAGTAAATTCTAAGTTTTTCAGTGCAACTCACTCATTTACAATGTACTACACTGTGCATTTCGTCTAAAGAGGGTTTTTCAGTAAATTCTAAGTTTTTCAGTGCAACTCACTCATATACAATGTACTACACTGTGCATTTCGTCTAATGCGGGTTTTTCAGTAAATTCTAAGTTTTTTCAGTGCAACGCACTCATATTCAATGTACTACACTGTGCATTTCGTCTAATGCGGGTTTTTCAGTAAATTCTAAGATTTTCAGTGCAACTCACTCATAACAATGTACTACACTGTGCATTTCGTCTAATGCGGGTTTTTCAGTAAATTCTAAGTTTTTCAGTGCAACTCTCTCATATACAATGTACTACACTGTGCATTTCGTCTAATGCGGGTTTTTCAGTAAATTCTAAGTTTTTCAGTGCAACGCACTCATATTCAATGTACTACACTGTGCATTTCGTCTAATGCGGGTTTTTCAGTAAATTCTAAGATTTTCAGTGCAACTCACTCATAACAATGTACTACACTGTGCATTTCGTCTAATGCGGGTTTTTCAGTAAATTCTAAGTTTTTCAGTGCAACTCTCTCATATACAATGTACTACACTGTGCATTTCGTCTAATGGGGGTTTTTCAGTAAATTCTAAGTTTTTCAGTGCAACTCACTCATATACAATGTACTACACTGTGCATTTCCTCTAATGCGGGTTTTTCAGTAAATTCTAATTTTTTCAGTGCAACTCACTCATATACAATGTACTACACTGTGCATTTCGTCTAATGCGGGTTTTTCAGTAAATTCTAAGTTTTTCAGTGCAACTCACTCATTTACAATGTACTACACTGTGCATTTCGTCTAAAGAGGGTTTTTCAGTAAATTCTAAGTTTTTCAGTGCAACTCACTCATATACAATGTACTACACTGTGCATTTCGTCTAATGCGGGTTTTTCAGTAAATTCTAAGTTTTTCAGTGCAAGTCACTCATATACAATGTACTACACTGTACATTTCGTCTAATGCGGGTTTTTCAGTAAATTCTAAGTTTTTCAGTGCAACTCACTCATATACAATGTACTACACTGTGCATTTCGTCTAATGCGGGTTTTTCAGTAAATTCTAAGTTTTTCAGTGCAACTCACTCATATACAATGTACTACACTGTGCATTTCGTCTAATGCTGGTTTTTCAGTAAATTCTAAGTTTTACAGTGCAACTCACTCATATACTATGTACTACACTGTGCATTTCGTCTAATGCGGGTTTTTCAGTAAATTCTAAGTTTTTCAGTGCAACTCACTCATATACTATGTACTACACTGTACATTTCGTCTAATGCGGGTTTTTCAATAAATTCTAAGTTTTTCAGTGCAACTCACTCATATACAATGTACTACACTGTGCATTTCGTCTAATGCGGGTTTTTCAGTAAATTCTAAGTTTTTCAGTGCAACTCACTCATATACAATGTACTACACTGTGCATTTCGTCTAATGCTGGTTTTTCAGTAAATTCTAAGTTTTACAGTGCAACTCACTCATATACTATGTACTACACTGTGCATTTCGTCTAATGCGGGTTTTTCAGTAAATTCTAAGTTTTTCAGTGCAACTCACTCATATACTATGTACTACACTGTACATTTCGTCTAATGCGGGTTTTTCAATAAATTCTAAGTTTTTCAGTGCAACTCACTCATATACAATGTACTACACTGTGCATTTCGTCTAATGCGGGTTTTTCAGTAAATTCTAAGTTTTTCAGTGCAACTCACTCATATACAATGTACTACACTGTGCATTTCGTCTAATGCGGGTTTTTCAGTAAATTCTAAGTTTTTCAGTGCAACTCACTCATATACAATGTACTACACTGTGCATTTCGTCTAATGCGGGTTTTTCAGTAAATTCTAAGTTTTTCAGTGCAACTCACTCATTTACAATGTACTACACTGTGCATTTCGTCTAAAGAGGGTTTTTCAGTAAATTCTAAGTTTTTCAGTGCAACTCACTCATATACAATGTACTACACTGTGCATTTCGTCTAATGCGGGTTTTTCAGTAAATTCTAAGTTTTTCAGTGCAACGCACTCATATTCAATGTACTACACTGTGCATTTCGTCTAATGCGGGTTTTTCAGTAAATTCTAAGATTTTCAGTGCAACTCACTCATAACAATGTACTACACTGTGCATTTCGTCTAATGCGGGTTTTTCAGTAAATTCTAAGTTTTTCAGTGCAACTCTCTCATATACAATGTACTACACTGTGCATTTCGTCTAATGCGGGTTTTTCAGTAAATTCTAAGTTTTTCAGTGCAACTCACTCATATACAATGTACTACACTGTGCATTTCCTCTAATGCGGGTTTTTCAGTAAATTCTAATTTTTTCAGTGCAACTCACTCATATACAATGTACTACACTGTGCATTTCGTCTAATGCGGGTTTTTCAGTAAATTCTAAGTTTTTCAGTGCAACTCACTCATATACAATGTACTACACTGTGCATTTCTTCTAATGCGGGTTTTTCAGTAAATTCTAAGTTTTTCAGTGCAACTCACTCATATACTATGTACTACACTGTGCATTTCGTCTAATGCGGGTTTTTCAGTAAATTCTAAGTTTTTCAGTGCAACTCACTCATATACTATGTACTACACTGTACATTTCGTCTAATGCGGGTTTTTCAATAAATTCTAAGTTTTTCAGTGCAACTCACTCATATACAATGTACTACACTGTGCATTTCGTCTAATGCGAGTTTTTCAGTAAATTCTAAGTTTTTCAGTGCAACTCACTCATATACAATGTACTACACTGTGCATTTCGTCTAATGCGGGTTTTTCAGTAAATTCTAAGTTTTTCAGTGCAACTCACTCATATACAATGTACTACATTGTGCATTTCGTCTAATGCGGGTTTTTCAGTAAATTCTAAGTTTTTCAGTGCAACTCACTCATATACAATGTACTACACTGTGCATTTCGTCTAATGCAGGTTTTTCAGTAAATTCTAAGTTTTTCAGTGCAACTCACTCATTTACAATGTACTACACTGTGCATTTCGTCTAATGCGGGTTTTTCAGTAAATTCTAAGTTTTTCAGTGCAACTCACTCATATACAATGTACTACACTGTGCATTTCGTCTAATGCGGGTTTTTCAGTAAATTCTAAGTTTTTCAGTGCAACTCACTCATATACAATGTACTACACTGTGCATTTCGTCTAATGCGGGTTTTTCAGTAAATTCTAAGTTTTTCAGTGCAACTCACTCATATACAATGTACTACACTGTGCATTTCGTCTAATGCGGGTTTTTCAGTAAATTCTAAGTTTTTCAGTGCAACTCACTCATATACAATGTACTACACTGTGCATTTCGTCTAATGCGGGTTTTTCAGTAAATTCTAAGTTTTTCAGTGCAACTCACTCATATACAATGTACTACACTGTGCATTTCGTCTAATGCGGGTTTTTCAGTAAATTCTAAGTTTTTCAGTGCAACTCACTCATTTACAATGTACTACACTGTGCATTTTGTCTAAAGAGGGTTTTTCAGTAAATTCTAAGTTTTTCAGTGCAACTCACTCATATACAATGTACTACACTGTGCATTTCGTCTAATGCGGGTTTTTCAGTAAATTCTAAGTTTTTCAGTGCAACGCACTCATATTCAATGTACTACACTGTGCATTTCGTCTAATGCGGGTTTTTCAGTAAATTCTAAGATTTTCAGTGCAACTCACTCATAACAATGTACTACACTGTGCATTTCGTCTAATGCGGGTTTTTCAGTAAATTCTAAGTTTTTCAGTGCAACTCTCTCATATACAATGTACTACACTCTGCATTTCGTCTAATGCGGGTTTTTCAGTAAATTCTAAGTTTTTCAGTGCAACTCACTCATATACAATGTACTACACTGTGCATTTCCTCTAATGCGGGTTTTTCAGTAAATTCTAATTTTTTCAGTGCAACTCACTCATATACAATGTACTACACTGTGCATTTCGTCTAATGCGGGTTTTTCAGTAAATTCTAAGTTTTTCAGTGCAACTCACTCATATACAATGTACTACACTGTGCATTTCGTCTAATGCGGGTTTTTCAGTAAATTCTAAGTTTTTCAGTGCAACTCACTCATATACAATGTACTACACTGTGCATTTCGTCTAATACGGGTTTTTCAGTAAATTCTAAGTTTTTCAGTGCAACTCACTCATATACAATGTACTGCACTGTGCATTTCGTCTAATGCGGGTTTTTCAGTAAATTCTAAGTTTTTCAGTGCAACTCACTCATTTACAATGTACTACACTGTGCATTTCGTCTAAAGAGGGTTTTTCAGTAAATTCTAAGTTTTTCAGTGCAACTCACTCATATACAATGTACTACACTGTGCATTTCGTCTAATGCGGGTTTTTCAGTAAATTCTAAGTTTTTCAGTGCAAGTCACTCATATACAATGTACTACACTGTACATTTCGTCTAATGCGGGTTTTTCAGTAAATTCTAAGTTTTTCAGTGCAACTCACTCATATACAATGTACTACACTGTGCATTTCGTCTAATGCGGGTTTTTCAGTAAATTCTAAGTTTTTCAGTGCAACTCACTCATATACTATGTACTACACTGTGCATTTCGTCTAATGCGGGTTTTTCAGTAAATTCTAAGTTTTTCAGTGCAACGCACTCATATTCAATGTACTACACTGTGCATTTCGTCGAATGCGGGTTTTTCAGTAAATTCTAAGTTTTTCAGTGCAACTCACTCATATACTATGTACTACACTGTGCATTTCGTCTAATGCGGGTTTTTCAGTAAATTCTAAGTTTTTCAGTGCAACGCACTCATATTCAATGTACTACACTGTGCATTTCGTCTAATACGGGTTTTTCAGTAAATTCTAAGTTTTTCAGTGCAACTCACTCATATACAATGTACTACACTGTGCATTTCGTCTAATGCAGGTTTTTCAGTAAATTCTAAGTTTTTCAGTGCAACTCACTCATTTACAATGTACTACACTGTGCATTTCTTCTAATGCGGGTTTTTTCAGTAAATTCTAAGTTTTTCAGTGCAACTCACTCATATACTATGTACTACACTGTGCATTTCGTCTAATGCGGGTTTTTCAGTAAATTCTAAGTTTTTTCAGTGCAACTCACTCATATACTATGTACTACACTGTACATTTTCGTCTAATGCGGGTTTTTCAGTAAATTCTAAGTTTTTCAGTGCAACTCACTCATATACAATGTACTACACTGTGCATTTCGTCTAATGCGGGTTTTTCAGTAAATTCTAAGTTTTTCAGTGCAACTCACTCATATACAATGTACTACACGGTGCATTTCGTCTAATGCTGGTTTTTCAGTAAATTCTAAGTTTTACAGTGCAAACTCACTCATATACTATGTACTACACTGTGCATTTCGTCTAATGCGGGTTTTTCAGTAAATTCTAAGTTTTTCAGTGCAAACTCACTCATATACTATGTACTACACTGTACATTTCGTCTAATGCGGGTTTTTCAATAAATTCTAAGTTTTTCAGTGCAACTCACTCATATACAATGTACTACACTGTGCATTTCGTCTAATGCGGGTTTTTCAGTAAATTCTAAGTTTTTCATTGCAACTCACTCATATACAATGTACTACACTGTGCATTTCGCCTAATGCGGGTTTTTCAGTAAATTCTAAGTTTTTCAGTGCAACTCACTCATATACAATGTACTACACTGTGCATTTCGTCTAATGCGAGTTTTTCAGTAAATTCTAAGTTTTTTCAGTGCAACTCACTCATATACAATGTACTACACTGTGCATTTCGTCTAATGCGGGTTTTTCAGTAAATTCTAAGTTTTTCAGTGCAACTCACTCATATACAATGTACTACATTGTGCATTTCGTCTAATGCGGGTTTTTCAGTAAATTCTAAGTTTTTCAGTGCAACTCACTCATATACAATGTACTACACTGTGCATTTCGTCTAATGCAGGTTTTTCAGTAAATTCTAAGTTTTTCAGTGCAACTCACTCATTTACAATGTACTACACTGTGCATTTCGTCTAATGCGGGTTTTTTCAGTAAATTCTAAGTTTTTTCAGTGCAACTCACTCATATACAATGTACTACACTGTGCATTTCGTCTAATGCGGGTTTTTCAGTAAATTCTAAGTTTTTCAGTGCAACTCACTCATATACAATGTACTACACTGTGCATTTCGTCTAATGCGGGTTTTTCAGTAAATTCTAAGTTTTTCAGTGCAACTCACTCATATACAATGTACTACACTGTGCATTTCGTCTAATGCGGGTTTTTCAGTAAATTCTAAGTTTTTCAGTGCAACTCACTCATATACAATGTACTACACTGTGCATTTCGTCTAATACGGGTTTTTTCAGTAAATTCTAAGTTTTTTCAGTGCAACTCACTCATATACAATGTACTGCACTGTGCATTTCGTCTAATGTGGGTTTTTCAGTAAATTCTAAGTTTTTCAGTGCAACTCACTCATTTACAATGTACTACACTGTGCATTTCGTCTAAAGAGGGTTTTTCAGTAAATTCTAAGTTTTTCAGTGCAACTCACTCATATACAATGTACTACACTGTGCATTTCGTCTAATGCGGGTTTTTCAGTAAATTCTAAGTTTTTCAGTGCAACTCACTCATATACAATGTACTACACTGTGCATTTCGTCTAATGCGGGTTTTTCAGTAAATTCTAAGTTTTTCAGTGCAACTCACTCATAACAATGTACTACACTGTGCATTTCGTCTAATGCGGGTTTTTCAGTAAATTCTAAGTTTTTCAGTGCAACGCACTCATATTCAATGTACTACACTGTGCATTTCGTCTAATGCGGGTTTTTCAGTAAATTCTAAGATTTTCAGTGCAACTCACTCATAACAATGTACTACACTGTGCATTTCGTCTAATGCGGGTTTTTCAGTAAATTCTAAGTTTTTCAGTGCATCTCACTCATATACAATGTACTACACTGTGCATTTCGTCTAATGCGGGTTTTTCAGTAAATTCTAAGTTTTTCAGTGCAAGTCACTCATATACAATGTACTACACTGTACATTTCGTCTAATGCGGGTTTTTCAGTAAATTCTAAGTTTTTCAGTGCAATTCACTCATATACAATGTACTACACTGTGCATTTCGTATAATGCGGGTTTTTCAGTAAATTCTAAGTTTTTCAGTGCAACTCACTCATATACTATGTACTACACTGTGCATTTCGTCTAATGCGGGTATTTCAGTAAATTCTAAGTTTTTCAGTGCAACGCACTCATATTCAATGTACTACACTGTGCATTTCGTCGAATGCGGGTTTTTCACTAAATTCTAAGTTTTTCAGTGCAACTCACTCATTTACAATGTACTACACTGTGCATTTCGTCTAATGCGGGTTTTTCAGTAAATTCTAAGTTTTTCAGTGCAACTCACTCATATACAATGTACTACACTGTGCATTTCGTCTAATGCGGGTTTTTCAGTAAATTCTAAGTTTTTCAGTGCAACGCACTCATATTCAATGTACTACACTGTGCATTTCGTCGAATGCGGGTTTTTCAGTAAATTCTAAGTTTTTCAGTGCAACTCACTCATATACTATGTACTACACTGTGCATTTCGTCTAATGCGGGTTTTTCAGTAAATTCTAAGTTTTTCAGTGCAACACACTCATATTCAATGTACTACACTGTGCATTTCGTCTAATACGGGTTTTTCAGTAAATTCTAAGTTTTTCAGTGCAACTCACTCATATACAATGTACTACACTGTGCATTTCGTCTAATGCAGGTTTTTCAGTAAATTCTAAGTTTTTCAGTGCAACTCACTCATTTACAATGTACTACACTGTGCATTTCTTCTAATGCGGGTTTTTCAGTAAATTCTAAGTTTTTCAGTGCAACTCACTCATATACTATGTACTACACTGTGCATTTCGTCTAATGCGGGTTTTTCAGTAAATTCTAAGTTTTTCAGTGCAACTCACTCATATACTATGTACTACACTGTACATTTCGTCTAATGCGGGTTTTTCAGTAAATTCTAAGTTTTTCAGTGCAACTCACTCATATACAATGTACTACACTGTGCATTTCGTCTAATGCGGGTTTTTCAGTAAATTCTAAGTTTTTCAGTGCAACTCACTCATATACAATGTACTACACTGTGCATTTCGTCTAATGCTGGTTTTTCAGTAAATTCTAAGTTTTACAGTGCAACTCACTCATATACTATGTACTACACTGTGCATTTCGTCTAATGCGGGTTTTTCAGTAAATTCTAAGTTTTTCAGTGCAACTCACTCATATACTATGTACTACACTGTACATTTCGTCTAATGCGGGTTTTTCAATAAATTCTAAGTTTTTCAGTGCAACTCACTCATATACAATGTACTACACTGTGCATTTCGTCTAATGCGGGTTTTTCAGTAAATTCTAAGTTTTTCATTGCAACTCACTCATATACAATGTACTACACTGTGCATTTCGTCTAATGCGGGTTTTTCAGTAAATTCTAAGTTTTTCAGTGCAACTCACTCATATACAATGTACTACACTGTGCATTTCGTCTAATGCGAGTTTTTCAGTAAATTCTAAGTTTTTCAGTGCAACTCACTCATATACAATGTACTACACTGTGCATTTCGTCTAATGCGGGTTTTTCAGTAAATTCTAAGTTTTTCAGTGCAACTCACTCATATACAATGTACTACATTGTGCATTTCGTCTAATGCGGGTTTTTCAGTAAATTCTAAGTTTTTCAGTGCAACTCACTCATATACAATGTACTACACTGTGCATTTCGTCTAATGCAGGTTTTTCAGTAAATTCTAAGTTTTTCAGTGCAACTCACTCATTTACAATGTACTACACTGTGCATTTCGTCTAATGCGGGTTTTTCAGTAAATTCTAAGTTTTTCAGTGCAACTCACTCATATACAATGTACTACACTGTGCATTTCGTCTAATGCGGGTTTTTCAGTAAATTCTAAGTTTTTCAGTGCAACTCACTCATATACAATGTACTACACTGTGCATTTCGTCTAATGCGGGTTTTTCAGTAAATTCTAAGTTTTTCAGTGCAACTCACTCATATACAATGTACTACACTGTGCATTTCGTCTAATGCGGGTTTTTCAGTAAATTCTAAGTTTTTCAGTGCAACTCACTCATATACAATGTACTACACTGTGCATTTCGTCTAATACGGGTTTTTCAGTAAATTCTAAGTTTTTCAGTGCAACTCACTCATATACAATGTACTGCACTGTGCTTTCGTCTAATGTGGGTTTTTCAGTAAATTCTAAGTTTTTCAGTGCAACTCACTCATTTACAATGTACTACACTGTGCATTTCGTCTAAAGAGGGTTTTTCAGTAAATTCTAAGTTTTTCAGTGCAACTCACTCATATACAATGTACTACACTGTGCATTTCGTCTAATGCGGGTTTTTCAGTAAATTCTAAGTTTTTCATTGCAACGCACTCATATTCAATGTACTACACTGTGCATTTCGTCTAATGCGGGTTTTTCAGTAAATTCTAAGATTTTCAGTGCAACTCACTCATAACAATGTACTACACTGTGCATTTCGTCTAATGCGGGTTTTTCAGTAAATTCTAAGTTTTTCAGTGCAACTCTCTCATATACAATGTACTACACTGTGCATTTCGTCTAATGCGGGTTTTTCAGTAAATTCTAAGTTTTTCAGTGCAACTCACTCATATACAATGTACTACACTGTGCATTTCGTCTAATGCGGGTTTTTCAGTAAATTCTAAGTTTTTCAGTGCAACTCACTCATAACAATGTACTACACTGTGCATTTCGTCTAATGCGGGTTTTTCAGTAAATTCTAAGTTTTTCAGTGCAACTCTCTCATATACAATGTACTACACTGTGCATTTCGTCTAATGCGGGTTTTTCAGTAAATTCTAAGTTTTTCAGTGCAACGCACTCATATTCAATGTACTACACTGTGCATTTCGTCTAATGCGGGTTTTTCAGTAAATTCTAAGATTTTCAGTGCAACTCACTCATAACAATGTACTACACTGTGCATTTCGTCTAATGCGGGTTTTTCAGTAAATTCTAAGTTTTTCAGTGCATCTCACTCATATACAATGTACTACACTGTGCATTTCGTCTAATGCGGGTTTTTCAGTAAATTCTAAGTTTTTCAGTGCAAGTCACTCATATACAATGTACTACACTGTACATTTCGTCTAATGCGGGTTTTTCAGTAAATTCTAAGTTTTTCAGTGCAATTCACTCATATACAATGTACTACACTGTGCATTTCGTATAATGCGGGTTTTTCAGTAAATTCTAAGTTTTTCAGTGCAACTCACTCATATACTATGTACTACACTGTGCATTTCGTCTAATGCGGGTTTTTCAGTAAATTCTAAGTTTTTCAGTGCAACGCACTCATATTCAATGTACTACACTGTGCATTTCGTCGAATGCGGGTTTTTCACTAAATTCTAAGTTTTTCAGTGCAACTCACTCATTTACAATGTACTACACTGTGCATTTCGTCTAATGCGGGTTTTTCAGTAAATTCTAAGTTTTTCAGTGCAACTCACTCATATACAATGTACTACACTGTGCATTTCGTCTAATGCGGGTTTTTCAGTAAATTCTAAGTTTTTCAGTGCAACTCACTCATATACAATGTACTACACTGTGCATTTCGTCTAATGCGGGTTTTTCAGTAAATTCTAAGTTTTTCAGTGCAACTCACTCATATACAATGTACTACACTGTGCATTTCGTCTAATGCGGGTTTTTCAGTAAATTCTAAGTTTTTCAGTGCAACGCACTCATATTCAATGTACTACACTGTGCATTTCGTCTAATACGGGTTTTTCAGTAAATTCTAAGTTTTTCAGTGCAACTCACTCATATACAATGTACTACACTGTGCATTTCGTCTAATGCAGGTTTTTCAGTAAATTCTAAGTTTTTCAGTGCAACTCACTCATTTACAATGTACTACACTGTGCATTTCTTCTAATGCGGGTTTTTCAGTAAATTCTAAGTTTTTCAGTGCAACTCACTCATATACAATGTACTACACTGTGCATTTCGTCTAATGCGGGTTTTTTCCATAAATTCTAAGTTTTTCAGTGCAACTCACTCATATACTATGTACTACACTGTACATTTCGTCTAATGCGGGTTTTTCAATAAATTCTAAGTTTTTCAGTGCAACTCACTCATATACAATGTACTACACTGTGCATTTCGTCTAATGCGGGTTTTTCAGTAAATTCTAAGTTTTTCAGTGCAACTCACTCATATACAATGTACTACACTGTGCATTTCGTCTAATGCTGGTTTTTCAGTAAATTCTAAGTTTTACAGTGCAACTCACTCATATACTATGTACTACACTGTGCATTTCGTCTAATGCGGGTTTTTCAGTAAATTCTAAGTTTTTCAGTGCAACTCACTCATATACTATGTACTACACTGTACATTTCGTCTAATGCGGGTTTTTCAATAAATTCTAAGTTTTTCAGTGCAACTCACTCATATACAATGTACTACACTGTGCATTTCGTCTAATGCGGGTTTTTTCAGTAAATTCTAAGTTTTTCATTGCAACTCACTCATATACAATGTACTACACTGTGCATTTCGTCTAATGCGGGTTTTTCAGTAAATTCTAAGTTTTTAAGTGCAACTCACTCATATACAATGTACTACACTGTGCATTTCGTCTAATGCGAGTTTTTCAGTAAATTCTAAGTTTTTCAGTGCAACTCACTCATATACAATGTACTACACTGTGCATTTCGTCTAATGCGGGTTTTTCAGTAAATTCTAAGTTTTTCAGTGCAACTCACTCATATACAATGTACTACATTGTGCATTTCGTCTAATGCGGGTTTTTCAGTAAATTCTAAGTTTTTCAGTGCAACTCACTCATTTACAATGTACTACACTGTGCATTTCTTCTAATGCGGGTTTTTCAGTAAATTCTAAGTTTTTCAGTGCAACTCACTCATATACAATGTACTACACTGTGCATTTCGTCTAATGCGGGTTTTTCCATAAATTCTAAGTTTTTCAGTGCAACTCACTCATATACTATGTACTACACTGTACATTTCGTCTAATGCGGGTTTTTCAATAAATTCTAAGTTTTTCAGTGCAACTCACTCATATACAATGTACTACACTGTGCATTTCGTCTAATGCGGGTTTTTCAGTAAATTCTAAGTTTTTCAGTGCAACTCACTCATATACAATGTACTACACTGTGCATTTCGTCTAATGCTGGTTTTTCAGTAAATTCTAAGTTTTACAGTGCAACTCACTCATATACTATGTACTACACTGTGCATTTCGTCTAATGCGGGTTTTTCAGTAAATTCTAAGTTTTTCAGTGCAACTCACTCATATACTATGTACTACACTGTACATTTCGTCTAATGCGGGTTTTTCAATAAATTCTAAGTTTTTCAGTGCAACTCACTCATATACAATGTACTACACTGTGCATTTCGTCTAATGCGGGTTTTTCAGTAAATTCTAAGTTTTTCATTGCAACTCACTCATATACAATGTACTACACTGTGCATTTCGTCTAATGCGGGTTTTTCAGTAAATTCTAAGTTTTTAAGTGCAACTCACTCATATACAATGTACTACACTGTGCATTTCGTCTAATGCGAGTTTTTCAGTAAATTCTAAGTTTTTCAGTGCAACTCACTCATATACAATGTACTACACTGTGCATTTCGTCTAATGCGGGTTTTTCAGTAAATTCTAAGTTTTTCAGTGCAACTCACTCATATACAATGTACTACATTGTGCATTTCGTCTAATGCGGGTTTTTCAGTAAATTCTAAGTTTTTCAGTGCAACTCACTCATATACAATGTACTACACTGTGCATTTCGTCTAATGCAGGTTTTTCAGTAAATTCTAAGTTTTTCAGTGCAACTCACTCTTTTACAATGTACTACACTGTGCATTTCGTCTAATGCGGGTTTTTCAGTAAATTCTAAGTTTTTCAGTGCAACTCACTCATATACAATGTACTACACTGTGCATTTCGTCTAATGCGGGTTTTTCAGTAAATTCTAAGTTTTTCAGTGCAACTCACTCATATACAATGTACTACACTGTGCATTTCGTCTAATGCGGGTTTTTCAGTAAATTCTAAGTTTTTCAGTGCAACTCACTCATATACAATGTACTACACTGTGCATTTCGTCTAATGCGGGTTTTTCAGTAAATTCTAAGTTTTTCAGTGCAACTCACTCATATACAATGTACTACACTGTGCATTTCGTCTAATACGGGTTTTTCAGTAAATTCTAAGTTTTTCAGTGCAACTCACTCATATACAATGTACTGCACTGTGCATTTCGTCTAATGCGGGTTTTTCAGTAAATTCTAAGTTTTTCAGTGCAACTCACTCATTTACAATGTACTACACTGTGCATTTCGTCTAAAGAGGGTTTTTCAGTAAATTCTAAGTTTTTCAGTGCAACTCACTCATATACAATGTACTACACTGTGCATTTCGTCTAATGCGGGTTTTTCAGTAAATTCTAAGTTTTTCAGTGCAACGCACTCATATTCAATGTACTACACTGTGCATTTCGTCTAATGCGGGTTTTTCAGTAAATTCTAAGATTTTCAGTGCAACTCACTCATAACAATGTACTACAATGTGCATTTCGTCTAATGCGGGTTTTTCAGTAAATTCTAAGTTTTTCAGTGCAACTCTCTCATATACAATGTACTACACTGTGCATTTCGTCTAAGGCGGGTTTTTCAGTAAATTCTAAGTTTTTCAGTGCAACTCACTCATATACAATGTACTACACTGTGCATTTCGTCTAATGCGGGTTTTTCAGTAAATTCTAAGTTTTTCAGTGCAACTCACTCATATACAATGTACTACACTGTGCATTTCGTCTAATGCGGGTTTTTCAGTAAATTCTAAGTTTTTCAGTGCAACTCACTCATATACAATGTACTACACTGTGCATTTCGTCTAATGCGGGTTTTTCAGTAAATTCTAAGTTTTTCAGTGCAACTCACTCATATACAATGTACTACACTGTGCGTTTCGTCTAATGCGGGTTTTTCAGTAAATTCTAAGTTTTTCAGTGCAACTCACTCATATACAATGTACTACACTGTGCATTTCGTCTAATGCGGATTTTTCAGTAAATTCTAAGTTTTTCAGTGCAACTCACTCATATACAATGTACTACACTGTGCATTTCGTCTAATGCGGGTTTTTCAGTAAATTCTAAGTTTTTCAGTGCAAGTCACTCATATACAATGTACTACACTGTACATTTCGTCTAATGCGGGTTTTTCAGTAAATTCTAAGTTTTTCAGTGCAATTCAATCATATACAATGTACTACACTGTGCATTTCGTATAATGCGGGTTTTTCAGTAAATTCTAAGTTTTTCAGTGCAACTCACTCATATACTATGTACTACACTGTGCATTTCGTCTAATGCGGGTTTTTCAGTAAATTCTAAGTTTTTCAGTGCAACGCACTCATATTCAATGTACTACACTGTGCATTTCGTCGAATGCGGGTTTTTCACTAAATTCTAAGTTTTTCAGTGCAACTCACTCATTTACAATGTACTACACTGTGCATTTCGTCTAATGCGGGTTTTTCAGTAAATTCTAAGTTTTTCAGTGCAACTCACTCATATACAATGTACTACACTGTGCATTTCGTCTAATGCGGGTTTTTCAGTAAATTCTAAGTTTTTCAGTGCAACTCACTCATATACAATGTACTACACTGTGCATTTCGTCTAATGCGGGTTTTTCAGTAAATTCTAAGTTTTTCAGTGCAACTCACTCATATACAATGTACTACACTGTGCATTTCGTCTAATGCGGGTTTTTCAGTAAATTCTAAGTTTTTCAGTGCAACTCACTCATATACAATGTACTACACTGTGCATTTCGTCTAATACGGGTTTTTCAGTAAATTCTAAGTTTTTCAGTGCAACTCACTCATATACAATGTACTGCACTGTGCATTTCGTCTAATGCGGGTTTTTCAGTAAATTCTAAGTTTTTCAGTGCAACTCACTCATTTACAATGTACTACACTGTGCATTTCGTCTAAAGAGGGTTTTTCAGTAAATTCTAAGTTTTTCAGTGCAACTCACTCATATACAATGTACTACACTGTGCATTTCGTCTAATGCGGGTTTTTCAGTAAATTCTAAGTTTTTCAGTGCAACGCACTCATATTCAATGTACTACACTGTGCATTTCGTCTAATGCGGGTTTTTCAGTAAATTCTAAGATTTTCAGTGCAACTCACTCATAACAATGTACTACACTGTGCATTTCGTCTAATGCGGGTTTTTCAGTAAATTCTAAGTTTTTCAGTGCAACTCTCTCATATACAATGTACTACACTGTGCATTTCGTCTAATGCGGGTTTTTCAGTAAATTCTAAGTTTTTCAGTGCAACTCACTCATATACAATGTACTACACTGTGCATTTCGTCTAATGCGGGTTTTTCAGTAAATTCTAAGTTTTTCAGTGCAACTCACTCATATACAATGTACTACACTGTGCATTTCGTCTAATGCGGGTTTTTCAGTAAATTCTAAGTTTTTCAGTGCAACTCACTCATATACAATGTATTACACTGTGCATTTCGTCTAATGCGGGTTTTTCAGTAAATTCTAAGTTTTTCAGTGCAACTCACTCATATACAATGTACTACACTGTGCATTTCGTCTAATGCGGATTTTTCAGTAAATTCTAAGTTTTTCAGTGCAACTCACTCATATACAATGTACTACACTGTGCATTTCGTCTAATGCGGGTTTTTCAGTAAATTCTAAGTTTTTCAGTGCAAGTCACTCATATACAATGTACTACACTGTACATTTCGTCTAATGCGGGTTTTTCAGTAAATTCTAAGTTTTTCAGTGCAATTCACTCATATACAATGTACTACACTGTGCATTTCGTATAATGCGGGTTTTTCAGTAAATTCTAAGTTTTTCAGTGCAACTCACTGATATACTATGTACTACACTGTGCATTTCGTCTAATGCGGGTTTTTCAGTAAATTCTAAGTTTTTCAGTGCAACGCACTCATATTCAATGTACTACACTGTGCATTTCGTCGAATGCGGGTTTTTCACTAAATTCTAAGTTTTTCAGTGCAACTCACTCATATACAATGTACTACACTGTGCATTTCGTCTAATGCGGGTTTTTCAGTAAATTCTAAATTTTTCAGTGCAACTCACTCATATACAATGTACTACACTGTGGATTTCGTCTAATGCGGGTTTTTCAGTAAATTCTAAGTTTTTAGTGCAACTCACTCATATACAATGTACAACACTGTGGATTTCGTCTAATGCGGGTTTTTCAGTAAATTCTAAGTTTTTCAGTGCAACTCACTCATTTACAATGTACTACACTGTGCATTTCGTCTAATGCGGGTTTTTCAGTAAATTCTAAGTTTTTCAGTGCAACTCACTCATATACAATGTACTACACTGTGCATTTCGTCTAATGCGGGTTTTTCAGTAAATTCTAAGTTTTTCAGTGCAACTCACTCATATACAATGTACTACACTGTGCATTTCGTCTAATACGGGTTTTTCAGTAAATTCTAAGTTTTTCAGTGCAACTCACTCATATACAATGTACTGCACTGTGCATTTCGTCTAATGCGGGTTTTTCAGTAAATTCTAAGTTTTTCAGTGCAACTCACTCATTTACAATGTACTACACTGTGCATTTCGTCTAAAGAGGGTTTTTCAGTAAATTCTAAGTTTTTCAGTGCAACTCACTCATATACAATGTACTACACTGTGCATTTCGTCTAATGCGGGTTTTTCAGTAAATTCTAAGTTTTTCAGTGCAACGCACTCATATTCAATGTACTACACTGTGCATTTCGTCTAATGCGGGTTTTTCAGTAAATTCTAAGATTTTCAGTGCAACTCACTCATAACAATGTACTACACTGTGCATTTCGTCTAATGCGGGTTTTTCAGTAAATTCTAAGTTTTTCAGTGCAACTCTCTCATATACAATGTACTACACTGTGCATTTCGTCTAATGCGGGTTTTTCAGTAAATTCTAAGTTTTTCAGTGCAACTCACTCATATACAATGTACTACACTGTGCATTTCGTCTAATGCGGGTTTTTCAGTAAATTCTAAGTTTTTCAGTGCAACTCACTCATATACAATGTACTAAACTGTGCATTTCGTCTAATGCGGGTTTTTCAGTAAATTCTAAGTTTTTCAGTGCAACTCACTCATATACAATGTATTACACTGTGCATTTCGTCTAATGCGGGTTTTTCAGTAAATTCTAAGTTTTTCAGTGCAACTCACTCATATACAATGTACTACACTGTGCGTTTCGTCTAATGCGGGTTTTTCAGTAAATTCTAAGTTTTTCAGTGCAACTCACTCATATACAATGTACTACACTGTGCATTTCGTCTAATGCGGATTTTTCAGTAAATTCTAAGTTTTTCAGTGCAACTCACTCATATACAATGTACTACACTGTGCATTTCGTCTAATGCGGGTTTTTCAGTAAATTCTAAGTTTTTCAGTGCAAGTCACTCATATACAATGTACTACACTGTACATTTCGTCTAATGCGGGTTTTTCAGTAAATTCTAAGTTTTTCAGTGCAATTCACTCATATACAATGTACTACACTGTGCATTTCGTATAATGCGGGTTTTTCAGTAAATTCTAAGTTTTTCAGTGCAACTCACTCATATACTATGTACTACACTGTGCATTTCGTCTAATGCGGGTTTTTCAGTAAATTCTAAGTTTTTCAGTGCAACGCACTCATATTCAATGTACTACACTGTGCATTTCGTCGAATGCGGGTTTTTCACTAAATTCTAAGTTTTTCAGTGCAACTCACTCATATACAATGTACTACACTGTGCATTTCGTCTAATGCGGGTTTTTCAGTAAATTCTAAATTTTTCAGTGCAACTCACTCATATACTATGTACTACACTGTGCATTTCGTCTAATGCGGGTTTTTCAGTAAATTCTAAGTTTTTCAGTGCAACGCACTCATATTCAATGTACTACACTGTGCATTTCGTCTAATACGGGTTTTTCAGTAAATTCTAAGTTTTTCAGTGCAACTCACTCATATACAATGTACTACACTGTGCATTTCGTCTAATGCGGGTTTTTCAGTAAATTCTAAGTTTTTCAGTGCAACTCACTCATATACAATGTACTACACTGTGCATTTCGTCTAATGCAGGTTTTTCAGTAAATTCTAAGTTTTTCAGTGCAACTCACTCATATACAATGTACTACACTGTGCATTTCGTCTAATGCAGGTTTTTCAGTAAATTCTAAGTTTTTCAGTGCAACTCACTCATTTACAATGTACTACACTGTGCATTTCGTCTAATGCGGGTTTTTCAGTAAATTCTAAGTTTTTCAGTGCAACTCACTCATTTACAATGTACTACACTGTGCATTTTGTCTAATGCGGGTTTTTCAGTAAATTCTAAGTTTTTCAGTGCAACTCATTCATATACAATGTACTACACTGTGCATTTCGTCTAATGCGGGTTTTTCAGTAAATTCTAAGTTTTTCAGTGCAACGCACTCATATTCAATGTACTACACTGTGCATTTCGTCTAATGCGGGTTTTTCAGTAAATTCTAAGATTTTCAGTGCAACTCACTCATAACAATGTACTACACTGTGCATTTCGTCTAATGCGGGTTTTTCAGTAAATTCTAAGTTTTTCAGTGCAACTCACTCATATACAATGTACTACACTGTGCATTTCGTCTAATGCGGGTTTTTCAGTAAATTCTAAGTTTTTCAGTGCAACTCACTCATATACAATGTACTACACTGTGCATTTCGTCTAATGCGGGTTTTTCAGTAAATTCTAAGTTTTTCAGTGCAACTCACTCATATACAATGTACTACACTGTGCATTTCGTCTAATGCGGGTTTTTCAGTAAATTCTAAGTTTTTCAGTGCAACTCACTCATATACAATGTACTACACTGTGCATTTCGTCTAATGCGGGTTTTTCAGTAAATTCTAAGTTTTTCAGTGCAACTCACTCATATACAATGTACTACACTGTGCATTTCGTCTAATGCGGGTTTTTCAGTAAATTCTAAGTTTTTCAGTGCAACTCACTCATATACAATGTACTACACTGTGCATTTCGTCTAATGCGGGTTTTTCAGTAAATTCTAAGTTTTTCAGTGCAACTCACTCATATACAATGTACTACACTGTGCATTTCGTCTAATGCGGGTTTTTCAATAAATTCTAAGTTTTTCAGTGCAACTCACTCATATACAATGTACTACACTGTGCATTTCGTCTAATGCGGGTTTTTCAGTAAATTCTAAGTTTTTCAGTGCAAGTCACTCATATACAATGTACTACAGTGTACATTTCGTCTAATACGGGTTTTTTCAGTAAATTCTAAGTTTTTCAGTGCAACTCACTCATATACAATGTACTGCACTGTGCATTTCGTCTAATGCGGGTTTTTCAGTAAATTCTAAGTTTTTCAGTGCAACTCACTCATTTACAATGTACTACACTGTGCATTTCGTCTAAAGAGGGTTTTTCAGTAAATTCTAAGTTTTTCAGTGCAACTCACTCATATACAATGTACTACACTGTGCATTTCGTCTAATGCGGGTTTTTCAGTAAATTCTAAGTTTTTCAGTGCAACGCACTCATATTCAATGTACTACACTGTGCATTTCGTCTAATGCGGGTTTTTCAGTAAATTCTAAGATTTTCAGTGCAACTCACTCATAACAATGTACTACACTGTGCATTTCGTCTAATGCGGGTTTTTCAGTAAATTCTAAGTTTTTCAGTGCAACTCACTCATATACAATGTACTACACTGTGCATTTCGTCTAATGCGGGTTTTTCAATAAATTCTAAGTTTTTCAGTGCAACTCACTCATATACAATGTACTGCACTGTGCATTTCGTCTAATGCGGGTTTTTCAGTAAATTCTAAGTTTTTCAGTGCAACTCACTCATTTACAATGTACTACACTGTGCATTTCGTCTAAAGAGGGTTTTTCAGTAAATTCTAAGTTTTTCAGTGCAACTCACTCATATACAATGTACTACACTGTGCATTTCGTCTAATGCGGGTTTTTCAGTAAATTCTAAGTTTTTCAGTGCAACGCACTCATATTCAATGTACTACACTGTGCATTTCGTCTAATGCGGGTTTTTCAGTAAATTCTAAGATTTTCAGTGCAACTCACTCATAACAATGTACTACACTGTGCATTTCGTCTAATGCGGGTTTTTCAGTAAATTCTAAGTTTTTCAGTGCAACTCTCTCATATACAATGTACTACACTGTGCATTTCGTCTAATGCGGGTTTTTCAGTAAATTCTAAGTTTTTCAGTGCAACTCACTCATATACAATGTACTACACTGTGCATTTCGTCTAATGCGGGTTTTTCAGTAAATTCTAAGTTTTTCAGTGCAACTCACTCATATACAATGTACTACACTGTGCATTTCGTCTAATGCGGGTTTTTCAGTAAATTCTAAGTTTTTCAGTGCAACTCACTCATATACAATGTACTACACTGTGCATTTCGTCTAATGCGGGTTTTTCAGTAAATTCTAAGTTTTTCAGTGCAACTCACTCATATACAATGTACTACACTGTGCATTTCGTCTAATGCGGGTTTTTCAGTAAATTCTAAGTTTTTCAGTGCAACTCACTCATATACAATGTACTAAAATGTGCATTTCGTCTAATGCGGGTTTTTCACTAAATTCTAAGTTTTTCAGTGCAACTCACTCATATACAATGTACTACACTGTGCATTTCGTCTAATGTGGGTTTTTCAGTAAATTCTAAATTTTTCAGTGCAACTCACTCATATACTATGTACTACACTGTGCATTTCGTCTAATGCGGGTTTTTCAGTAAATTCTAAGTTTCTCAGTGCAACGCACTCATATTCAATGTACTACACTGTGCATTTCGTCTAATACGGGTTTTTCAGTAAATTCTAAGTTTTTCAGTGCAACTCACTCAT